>NW_015164674.1:509064-530344 GCF_001447785.1 Gekko japonicus
GGAGTAGTGGGAGAGAGGGATACAGAGGAAAATGAGATGTCTCCCTTTCAGGTTTCCACTTGTCATGATTTATTTTTCATTGGTATATATGTAATTTACAAGGAAGTATTTTGGTTAGCAGCAGTAGTAAAACAGCTTTTTAGGACCTGTCATAGAGTAGTAAGCTTGTTATTGAGTACTCTAGAATTCTTTCTCAGACTGAGTGTTAACTATAAAAGGTAGAGGGGGAAGAAATGGAAATCCACATGGTGGAGGGAGTGTCCAGGAAATATTTCAAATTCATTCAAAGCACTACTTTTGATCTCAAAACCAACATGAGCAAAAATTCTGTGCAGCCCTAAAATAGATTACAATATTTACACCAGCCATTTAACTTCACAAAGATAAAACAATTTGGTAAGTTTACACTTACCCAGAAAATTGACAAGTAACAAATGGTCTTTATTCCCTTACTTAAAGTATTTATAAGTGAGGAATTGGTTTAGAATTGCCAACTCCCGGTTGGGATATTCCTGCAGATTTGGGATACAGCCAGAGGAGGGCAGGATTTATGGAGCGGAAAGACTTCAGCAGAGCATAATACCATAAATTCCATCTTCCAAAGCAGCCCTTTTCTCCAGGAGAACTGATCCCTGTAGTATGGAGATCAGTTGTAATCCTGGGAGATCTCCTAGCCCCACCTGGAGGTTGGCAACCTTGGAGGGGGATTGGCATCAAAGTGTTGCAGGGGAGTAAAGTAAACCTTTGTGCAAAAATTAAAGTTACTATGTGAGATAGGTTTCATATTCAAAACCCTGCTTTCCCCTGTTACCTTTGTCACTCCTTCAATAAATTCCTACTGGCAGACTTTCACAGACCTTGCTTCAAGAATCAAAGTGCTGTAAGACCCAGTCTGCAGTTAGTCAAGGACTGTTCCTTGTTCCGTTTCTGGCTTTATGCCAGAAGCAAACAATTAGAAAACCTGCCAGAGACTTGAGCATGATCATTTTATTTCCCAAGTGATGCTTACTAAGGGACTGTTGCCAAACTCAGGATCTATTAAATTGCTGAATCATTACATTTTTGGTTGGAGCCAGCTGGCAAGAATGTAATTCAGTAAACTGATTGTCAGGTATCTTGGGTCAAGGCACTCTTCGAAATGCCTCCTTCTGTTTATTTGTATAAGGCCTTGAAGGATACCACAAAATGCACAGATTGTTACATGTAAACATGGGCCAATTTAACGCACAGGGAAGCATCACTGTAATACTTAATGTGATTTAGGTGCAGCTTCCAAACCATCATCCAGTTCAATGGACAATCTAGCGTGGCTTCTGAGGAAGAGGATTCAGCTGCTATTTTAGTAGCTTACATCAGCTACTTAGTTACAAAACATTCCTTCTATGGGGTTTGGGAAGAAAGTCAGCCTTTAAAGAGATCTTGCTGGCAAGAAGGAGGTTTCACAGGAGGGTAGATGGTGCACCCATTTTCTTATATGGTCGTAAAGGCTAAATGGATTGCATCACTGACTTTTTATAGATTTCAGTGTTAGCAAGGCAAAGAGGAAGTAGATATTTTAAAGCCATGAAAACAAATGTTAAAATATTGAAAGGCCATAATTGGGGGTTGGGAAAGGCAGAAACAGATCTTTTCCTCTAGTTCCTTTAAGTTAGGCAAAGAGTTCCTTTATATGAAAAGTTTCTCTGGGAAACTCAGAATTTGCTCCAACTGGAATTCTGCTGATAACATTTTCCCTTAGAAATGAGTTATTTATGTCACAACTGAGTTTCTGTCTCTTCCCATCTAGTAACAAACCATTCTGTGCTGACTGGTTTTCCTTAATTTCTTATACTTTATTCAAGATCACAAAATATTAAAAGTGTCGATATTTCTGAGCCTATATATATTTTATTTGTGCTTTTAAAAATTAAAGAAGAAATACTGTATGTTTCTGCAACACTTAATATCTTGGCTAACTTTTTCTGCTTGTACTATATATTTTTTTAGTTTTTATAATTGGCTGTAGCTTTTGGTAAAGTGCTTCACTTCTAAACTGAATTATGAAATGAAGGAATACAGTGTGATAGCACTAAGATGATGAGAGATTTTGGTCCAATCTTTTAGTCCAGATGGCATACTCCTGAGAGTTCTTAAGCAACTCAAATGTGCAATTGTTGATCTACTAACCAGTATATATAACTTGTTGCTAAAGTCAGCCTCCATGCTGGATGATTGGAAAGAAACAAATGAAAAATCAGTTTTTAAGAACATGTCCAAAGAGGATGGGGATCCTATTACCTGTTTCAGGTAAATTAGTAGAAACTGAATGTTGTTCGATTTCAGAAGCTAAGCAGGGTTGGTCCTGGTTAGTTTTTGGATGGGAGACCACCAAGGAAGTCTAGGCTTGCCACACAGAGGCAGTGGCTATTCAGAGGCAGGCAACGAAAACCCTACAGGGGCCTCGGTCACACCGGCCAGAAAATGCGGGGGGTAAGCGTGGCTGTTTGCCCCGGAGCAAAATATTGCGCGGCTGCCTGATCAGACATCTCATCGAGGTCCCGTGGTTAGGGGGGAGGTGCTGATCACACGACTATCCTGCAGCACGGCAAAGAAGCGGCGCGGCACGATCACACCAGCAATCGCTGGTGCCGCTTCCGTGGCAATTGAGAATATTTTTTTTCACCAGAAGGTGCGCATGCGCATGATCGTTGTGCGCATCCTGTGCAGACTGGAAAAAAAAGTAACCGGTTTGCGGCGGGACTAGGACGAAACGTGATCAGACCCCCGCCCTTGCCCCGCGTTGTTTTTAAGCCGCATCTTCGGCGGGAAGCCATGGGTTAGCCACGGAAGCACTACGCTTCCCAGATGTTGCGATGTGATCGCACCTGGAAAATCCGCCTATCATCCATCTCTTTAGCGCGGCAAATGCTCCGTGTGACCGGGGCCAGGGTTGCTGTAAATTGGTTGTGACCTGACGACACTTTCCCCCATAAGTAGTGTGGTGTGTGCATCAGCCAACTAACCATTAAAACTACAACCAGGATGCTTGTAGTTTGTTGTTGTGGTTAGGAACATGAACTCTGATCTGGGAGAACTGGGTTTAATTCCCCACTCCTCCATAAGCAGCTGCTGGTGTGACTTTGGGTCAGTCACAAGTTCTTACAGAGCTGTTCTCTTATGAGCAGTCCTTAAAAGAGCTCTCTCAGTCCCACCTACCTCACAGGGTGTCTGTTTGGGGAGGAGACGGGAAAGGAGATTGTAAGCTGCTTTGAGACTCCTTTGGGTGGTGAAGGGCAGGGTATAAATCCAATCTCTTCTTCTTCTGATGTTTTACTTCATAGGATAGCTCTTATAAGTATTTCCTGAGATGGAAGTAACATGACATGCAGTTATACACTTGTCTATCTGTAAGATATGAGTGCGTAAAGCTGTCCCAAGATTATCAGTCTACCTGTGACTGACTCAAATGTAGACCCAGAAATCCGAGGGTTTGTGTGTTACTAAAGGATACATTTCCAGACAGCTGTTGAAATTAGGTGCCTGCTGGCTCTGTTCAAGCTATTGTGTCCTTCATGAAAGGATACTGCTGCTGTACTTTCTCCATCAAACAATTCTGCCTGCAGCTATGATACAGCATGTGTTTGCCCTTGAGAGTTACTGACTCAGTCTTGCTGTGAGATTCCCAGTGACATTTGTTTTGCTCAGACTTACTACCTCTGACTCACACTCTCTAATTCCTAGATATTTTTAATGGTACAAGTGAATTTGCCTGTGGGTGATCAGGAGATAAGTACTGGCAAAACTCTGGTGTGATACGTGCCATATTTATTCCATGCTGGTTAGAGTAGGACTTGAAGAATTAGGGACTGAAAAGTACCAGTTATAGTGGTAAAGACAGGCGTGTTCAAGGAAGATGGATTTGAGAGATATCTAAACTCCAGACACACTGTGAGGGGAAAATCTTTGGAAATTTTGGACTTCAGAAAGGAAAATATCTTGAAGAAAGATGCTCAGCAGCAGGGTTCTAAAGGGATCTTGCAGAAGATCCCGCAGGGCCCTAATCTCGACTGGGAGCATGTTCCACCAGGCAGGGGCCAGGGCAGAGAAGGCCCTGGCCCTGGTTGAGGCAAGATGGGCATCCTTTGGACCAGGGACAACCAGGAGATGTTGATCCATAGAGCGTAGCGCTCTTTGGGGCGTATATGGGAAGAGGCGGTCCCTGAGATATGTGGTCCCAGGCCGTATAAGACTTTAAAGGTGATTACCAGCACCTTGAAGCAAATCCAGAAGTCAACTGGCACCCAATGCAGCTTGCGGAGCACCTGCTGGATATGAGCCTGCATAGGCGTCGATGTCAGCAGGCACACCGCCGCATTTTGCACCAGCTGCAGTTTCCGGGTCAGCCTCAAGGGTAAGCCTACATACAGTGAGTTACAGTAATCAAGCCTGGAAGTGACCATTGCATGGATCACTGTAGCTAAGTCCTGGGGGGAAAGATATGGTCTCAGCAGCCTTATCTGCCTAAGATGGAAAAATACAGATCTGGCAACTGCCATAACCTGGGCCTTCATAGAAAGAGAGGCATTCCGTGTTACTCCCAGGCTTCTCACTTTCTGGGTCAGCACCAAAGGTGCCCCTTCCAGTGTGGGGAGTCTGATATCCACATCCACACTCCCCCAACCCAGGTACACGGCCTCCATCTTCGATGGATTAAGCTTCAACCAGCTCTGCCGCACCCATCCAGCCACAGCCGCCAGAGCCTCAGCCAGAATGTCAGGGGCAGAGGACGGATGGCCATCCATTAACAGATAGAGCTGGGTGTCATCTGCATATTGATGGCAACCCAGCCCATAACTCCTGGCTAAGTGGGCGAGGGGGCGTATGTAGATGTTAAATAACATTGGTGAGAGGATCGCCCCTTGCGGCACTCCACATTCAAGTGCCACCCTCTGTCTCTGACCATGGAGAAAGGAGGAGAACCATTGCCAGGCAGTCCCTCAAATTCCCACGTCGGCAAGGTGGTGGGTCAACAAATCAGAGTCGACAGATCATGATTAATTCTACTTATAAATTTCCCTTGGACTTTTCCCTTGTGAGGGTTTTCCATATGCCACTTTGATACTGGATGGGAATAGCTATCGGAAATAATACATTATAATATCACTTTGACTCTTGCCTTTATTGTAATAGCGCTGTATTTCATAGTGGTTGTTTTTGTCGTTGTTAAGATGGAGAAGGCAGGCATGGTGTGGAGATAAGGTGTCAACTGGAAGGAAGTTTCTCTGAGAGTAGCAATCTACACATCAAAGGGATAGTATCAGAAGAGAGAAGGAAAGGTTGCTCAGTATCCTAGCCTATCTATCTCTCTAACTCTCTCATAGTCCCTCTCTGAAGGCTGAGGCTGAGAGACAGCACAAAGTCCTTCACTTCCAACACCTAATACCCTTTGTGTTTGTATATTGCAGTGGGAGCCAATGCTTGTTTCCTGGAAAAGGGAGATGGAGTGGTGAGAGACAGTGTCTTGAGGATTGTTGAAAATGTTTCTGCTTAGCATAACTAAGAGAATCACCCCCACTTAAAGTGTCATTAACTGGGCATTGGCCAAGGGGGGGAGGTTTCCTGTGCCGGAATGGAGATCCAAAGTAGAAGATTTTTTTTGGGGGGGGGGACTTTCCATTGCTGAAATGGAGCCAAAATTGGAAGAAATTCGTTGTGGATGAGGGTTTCTAATGCAGAAATGTAGCCCAAGAGGAAGCCTTTTAGTAAACAATCAATGAGGGGAGCTTTCCACCTCAGAAATGGAGCTCCCAAATGGGAAGAACCTCATAATGCCATGATGTTCAGTGGGGGGGGGGGAGTACCACATGCTGAAATACAGCCCCAAATTAGGAAGAAATTAATAAACCAGGCACTTGCAGGGGAATCTTTCTATCACAGAAATGGAGCCCTGAGAGGAAGAAAATTCACTGAATGAGGGGAGCTTTCCACCACAGAAACAGCACTCTAAAATGGGGAGAATGGCCTTAGTGTGAAAGCAGCCATGGGGAAAATACAACTTCCATGCTCCTTTGCTAAACTATGCATGTGTGACAGAAAAGCCAATTGTGTGTGATGTTGTGTTAAACAGGAGGCCACCCAGAAAATTCCAACAAATGGCTCAGTGATTACTTAATTTGATCACTGATCAATCTGGAAGATATTTGTAGCTGGCAATTACTATGTGAGCTAGCATTGCTAACTCTGGGTTGGGAAATTCCTCCACTATCCAAAACAGCCATTTTCTCTAGGGTAAGTGAACTCTGTCATCTAGAGATTGGGTGTAATTCTGGGAGCTCTCCAGGTCCCTTCTGGAGGGTGGCAACTTGAAGGCGAGCCAAACCAGAATGTGTCCAGGGATCCCTAACTCATAACCACTAATATACGCTACTCATCTACACTGTTCCTTTGTTACCTGTTCTCTGCTCGTATGAACAGAGAATGAAAGCTGGGAATTCATGGTAAAGGAAAAAATAGTGGAGGGCATTGCTCCCAAAGGCTCCCCATATGGAACTGGTTAGGTCACAAGAACTTACAAATAAGCCATTTTCTCTTATTTGCTCATATTTGGAAGGGTGTAATTCTCATTAATTGTAGATTCCTTACAAAATACATTTTCAGGCTATAGCTAACCTAATTGCATTACTGAATTCTGCGTACAGTAGTATCCTTAGGCATCTCCCTCCCAGAAGGATTTAGCAAGGGTAGCTTGAGCAGTTTGCTACCACTTGAGATTGGGAATGCTTTTACTATTTTCCTCATATCAGTGCCTACACACCTGAGGCGAAGTTGAAACATCAGCATATTTTAGAACATTAGGCTTTGACATTCTGAATGTCTTGCATATCTGACCATGACTGATTTATACTGCTACCCCAACATACCTGATTCTCCCCCTCTAAAAAAGGTGCAATGCTTTTGATTCTAAAAAACAAAAACAAAAAACCCATTATAGTTTCCTTTTCTGTATTGCTTTTGCCATCATTAATACATAGAACCATACAACCCCAACATTTATCTTTTATCTTAATTGAGATCCTCGATTGATTTGGCAAAAGCTGTTGTGCAATTATTACTCAATTTGTTATCAATTATTTAATTAGACTGTGTAGACAAGTGATAAATTAAAATAAAATTAATCAAATACTGTTACTGTAGTTGTACTGAAGCATGACCTTCTTTATCTTTTTTTCTATACAATTAGGGTTACAAATCAGTTCTGATCTTCTCGACAGCATTAATTCTAAATTAATGAGCCTGTCTGGCTTTCCTATTTGACTGCTACCTATTACTTTCCACTTTAAGCCAAGTATTTTAAAGTATTTTGAAGTGTTCTCTTCTCTTAGCATAATTTTTAAAGAAATCTATAACCCAGTTTGGCCAAACCAATATATAGATGCCTCTGTAAATTCTACTATGTTGCCTCTCCCAGTTCCTGGTGCCTCCTGAGTACAGTGATGAGCAGTGATGCAGTGATAGGCAAATCAGACTGGTTCAGTACACAAACACATCACTGGACATTTAAACAGTAGTCACATTTTGAAGATTTGGAATGCACTTACCCAGCATAGGGACATGTTCAAAATATTGCTGTTTGTGTTAATTCTGCACAGCTCTTAAGTATACTTGATGAATATCCCAGAATATCTGTACCATTGTGATAGCATTGTGGTAGCATAAATATTGGCCTGCCGCATTGTGAGCAATTATTGTTAGCACTGAATGGATCTGGGCCAGTTCATGCTGCACAAGGGAATTACGGGTACAGGATTTGAGTATGTGGCCCATGTCCTTTCTTTTATGGGTTTGTTGTGAGGATAAGATGGGATAGTAGCTATGTAGGCTGTTCTTCAGCTCCTTGGTGGAAAGATGGACTACAAATGTGAAATGAGAACAAAAACTCCTGAAAAGAAATTGTCAGTTAGTTTTAGAAATTTTCATAAAAACGTATCTGTTAACTATAACAGTTAACTGCTTATCTTTGTGTATCTGCATTTTTATTTTAAAAAAATAAATAATTTTGAATACAAAATATGTGGCTGGTTGGACAAAGTATTTTAATACAGCCAAACTACTGAGAGGCATCAAGGATAAATTTTAAATTTACACAGAATCAAAGGTACTGGTGCTGCAATCCTACAACCCTCTTTAGGAAGTTTTGCATATTCCTTAAAAAGGATTTCAGTTGAATCTGAGGCAAGTATGGAAGGCTACTGATAGGACAAAAATTACTTAAATTATTTTGAGGCATATAAAACTAGTTATGTGAGTCTCTTGTTTGCAACCTTGAAGACTTTTTCCAGCTTAAAGAGAAATAAATTTGAAGAAATCTGAAGAAATGTGGCATTTGAATAAATCACCATGAAGAGGGAAGAATGAAACTTAACAAAATGATTGCAGAACAAAGTTTGAGTCCAGTGGTACCTTATAGACCAACAAAGTTTTATTCTGTGTATAAGAATTACAAAACTGAGAAACCTGTAGAAGAACACTTCAGCCTCCAAGGACACTCAATGGGGAACCACAAAGTAGTTGTTCTATTACAAAATATTTTCAGAAAAAGATTAGAAATGGAGATTGCGGAGTTACAAGTCATTACAACACTCAGAACAATGGAACTCCCAGGGCTTAACAGACACCTCAGTTTCTTATCTCGCTACAAATGCTAATGCCATTCAGTGCTCCCATCTGTTTGTAAACTCTTTTATTAAGCTGCATGCTAATCTGCTGCTATTCACAGGTTTTAGCAGTTGCCTTAATCCAATTTCAGATATATTTGCTTCTATTCACAAGTTTTACCAATTGCCTTAATCCAATCTTAGCTCTAATTGGCCCTTCCTAGCAACATCCTCCTCACCCACTACCTCTATGTAATGGTTGGTGAATTTTGTTCCAATGGATCTGAAGAAGTGTGCGTGCACACAAATGCTTATACCCAGAACAAAACTTTTTTGGTCTTAAAGGTACCACTAGACTCAAACTTTGTTCTGCTGCTTCAGACCGACATAGCTACTCACCTGAAAATGATAGCTATTAGTACTATCTCATTATGGAGAGATAAGAATGTTACTTTCTTGCTTTTTCCTCTTAAATACCACAGGAAGTATTCTCTTCAAAGCAATTCCTGTGGATCCTGAAAGAATGCCTGAAGATCAGGATGAAGTGCTTTCCAGATTGGAAAAGAAATTCCCAGAAATGCTACCCCGAGAGGAGATTATCGGTGTTCTAGAGGAGACTCGGTTTCATGCAAATGGTACAACATTTCTTTTCTCTTAGTTGATTCATTGGGACACTTTTTACCCTGTTGACTAATATGGAAAGTGATGTTTTCTAGCATCATGGAACCTCTAAAATAAACAGAAACCCCATACACACACCATTGTACTGTGTGGTGGTTATTTTTAGTTAGGATGCAGGGCTACAGTGGCCCTTTAAGTTTGTAGAACAGCTCCCTCCTCGCATGTGCACTTATATGTGTGATAGAGTATGTTCAGGAAGAGATAACAAAGTGTGTGTGTGTGATATAATCAGGGAGTGAACAACTCCAGTCTTGGTGCCACTGAACACAATTTTCCATAAGTGCTTAACAGAGAATTTAAACTATTGATTTTAATAGGACCCTAATTCTCAAAGGTGATGTTGTAAACCTCTATAAAGGTAAAGGTTTCCCTTGTTCAAAAGCCAGTTGAATTTGACTCTAGGGATGCGGTGCTCATCTCTGTTTCCAAGCCGAAGAGCCAGTGCTATCCAAAGACATTTCCGTGGTCATGTGGTCAGCATGACTAGACGCTGAGGCGCACAGAACACTGCTACCTTCCCACCAAAGCGGTACCTATTTATCTACTTGCAATTTCTTGCTTTTGAACTGCTAGATTGGCAGGAGCTGGAACCAGAGACGGGAGCTCACTCCGTCATGCGGCACTCAGGTCTTGAACTGCTGAACTACCGACCTTCCAGCCTGCAGTTCAGCGTCTTAACCACTTGACCCACCACAGCCCTTAAACCTCTATCTAGGCTATACCAATTCAGAATACAGGTGTATGAAACTAGACATTGAGAAGAGAGATCTTATCCTTCTACCATGCAAATTTTTCATAAATGGGAACGTTTACTTTTTTCATTATATGAGCCCTTATCTATAGTCTGAAGAAGTACAATTGAGGAATAAGTTTAGTATCTAATCTGCTGTTTGTGTAAATTAATGAAGCAGGGGAGGGAGAGGAATAGTAGCTCCTTACCCCAGCAACTTCAGGCCAGCATGGTGCGGCTTAAGCTCTTCCTGTTCCCCACTGCCTGAGGATGCACATTCAGGGAGGGAGGGACAATGAAGCTGCTGGGCAGCCTGGCAGTGGTGGAGCTGGGACTACTTGTGGCCACTGATGCTACCACAGCAATCCAAGAGCTGGGTGAGAGGCCCAGGGTCAGTGTGGAGTGTGTGTGCTGCAGATTCGATGGGGGTGCAGCCCCCAGTGCCCCACTGCAGACTACAGCTCTGTAGAAGACTGTCTTGTGTGTGAGGCTGCAGTCTTAAGAGCATGCTCTTGGGAGTAAGCCCAACAACAGCATGAGACTTCCTTTCAAGTAAACCTTCTAGGGATTGCTCCAGAATCTCTTTGATATTCCAAAAATGGTGCTTGACTATACAACTTTTTTTTTTTGTCTAGGCTGATTCCTAGATAGTTTCAGTGTAGACAGTTTCAATGTAGACACTGCTGGTTAGCTGTGCATGAGGCAGAGTTACCATAGTCAGATGGGTCCTGGAGTTCTCCTGGAATTACAGTTGATCTTCAGGCTACAGCAATCAGTGCCTCCTGGAGTAAAAGGCAGCTTTGGAGGGCAGACTGAATCAGCTCTTCCTCTCCCCAAACACTACTCTCCCTAGGCAGCACCCCCAAGTCTCCAGGGATTTCTGAAGCTGCAGCTGATAACCCTACCTAGTGTGAGGTATTAGTTTGTTTGGATGTATTATTGTGAAAAAAGCCCCCCCCCCACATATGAATTAATTTAACAGAGCCCTGATGCTAATCTTAAGCATTTATCAATAACTTTCTTACCTGTTCTATAGGGCTCAGGATCGAGGAGGCTGTTCTCAAGGACCTTAAGGAGGTATCAGATGGAGAAATAAAAGTTGCTGTTGGCACTGTATGTATGAATCTGGAGGTAAGGAGAAAACAAAATGAAATTGCCCTTTTAAGTCCATTTTTTCTACTGTGTTTCTCAGTGATGTATGAACATATTTTTATGACTGCTGAGTACTTACTAGAATGCTGCTTGTGCCATAATATATGTAACTAATATGCTAAACCCCCTTTTGGTACATGCAGGGGCAGTTTCAGATTCATTTAGTGATAGCTGGCTCGTATTACCTTGTTCCTGATTTATTTTACTGTATTTTTTTTCTTCACATATATGGAGACAATAATGTGGAGACACTAGTCCTTATCCTAACCTATGCTGAACCTCTATTAACAAAAGCGTAGCAAGCAGTTAATCACAGAAGGTCAAAGAGACTCAATAGGAAAAAAAACCCTTATTCACGACAGCAGGGGCTGTGTAATGTGCTATTCATGGTTGCCATCACTGAAATATGGATCAGAAGAGAGGGTGCTGCTGTTGTAAAATAACCAAGGAGAGGCATTGGGGTTTCCAATCTGAATGTGGGGAGGGGCTCACTGGCAGAGCATCTGATGTGAAAGACCTCAGCCTGAAACCCTGGAGAGCTGTCGCTGGTCTGAGTAGACAGTGCTGACTTTGATGGACCAAGGGTCTGATTCAGTATAAGGCAGCCTCATGTGTCCAGTGACCCAAATGGTATTTAGGATTTTTCAGGAAATTGGTAAATGGGTACTGAAAAATTCTGGAAATATTTAGGAATATACAGAAATATATCGGGCCAGTATTTTCTTCAATTTTACAGTGTGTCTGTGTCAGTGTCTTATTGCCGGGTCTTGTTATTAGCTTGCCACGTTGATGTGACTTGGGTTTTCTGGTTTGTCATTGGTTCTGTTTGGTTTGCAACATATATTCTTTGCTTCCATTGGTTTGGTTTGGATTCTTGATTCTTGGGTGTTTGACATTGGTTGTTCTGGGCTTGCCACATTGGCCTGTGGTTCTACTAGGATTCTCTGGTTTGATGTTGGTTCTGGGACTAGTTGGTTTTGTTAGTTTTTAGCTAGTAGTTGCTTGCTCTTGTATGTTTGGATATTGGGTTCTTTGCCCTGAAGAAAGCATGACATTTATCTCTCCCCCCTCCAGTAAACAATAGAGACAAGTAGGATGGGGCACTTTGTTCAGGGGCTCAAAGAATTGGATCTGTCTATTTGAAACATGGGCAGTCTTTAGTGGACAGGCAGGAATAGGTTCTCGGTAATTTTGGTGTCATTTGGTTGAAAAACAGCCACTCCAGTCCCCCAGAAATATTCCCCTTAGGGAATAATGGACCCCCAAAATTTCAGAATTCTGGGAGGAAAAACACCCTGAATTCAAATACCAAAATGGTATTGGGGAACTGAGTGACACAGAATACTGGTATTTATGCCCTTCTTGAAATCTAAACCTGGAGAACAGCAGGGTTTTTTTCAGGTGCACATCCCTAGTTAGTAGGCTTAGTTCACCAACCAGAGATGCAGCCATGCTTTGTCTACAAAAAATATTTATATTTAGTATAAACTGATCATATTGTCAGACCTCTGCGGGCTCAAACTACTGTTCTTGAAAGCAAGTTTAATTTATTTTATTTATGTTGTTTATAGTCCACCCTTCTTACAGGAACTCAAAATGGATTGTGCATAGTGAGTCAGTGCAATCAACAAAATGGGACATTCAGTAACCAAAGCATTAGGATTTTAGAAGTCTGGAACTAATCAGAAAAACTGAAGCATAGCATAAGTATTTATATGACACATTAAGCAGTACAGAAATTACATAATAGGATCCTACTACTATGTTACACACAGCAGTATAGACCACAGTCTCTAATTGTTTATCCAAGCAAGTTTGAGCTCCATTTTGCACAGTGCAATCCTGTTACCAGCGCAGAAAACCCCTTTTGAATAATTCAGTTTTGCCAGGAGAAACCCAGGAGAGTGGATCATCCACGGGGAGATATATGTATTAAATGTAAAAGGCAAATAGTGATAGATTAAGGGTTTATATGGCCAGGGCAGCTTGGCACCATATTTATATTTTTATTAGAATCATTTGTGCATTTGGTTTGTCTATATAAGATTTATAGATAGAATTATGAAAAATTTATAGTAGGTAGTCAAACAGAGTTTGAGTCCAGTGGCACCTTTAAGACCAACAAAGTTTAATTCTGGGTATAAGCTTTTGTAGTGTGCATGCACACGAAAGCTTTTACCCAGAATTAAACTTTGTTGGTCTTAAAGGTGCCACTGGACTCAAACTTTATTCTGTTGCTTCAGACCAACACAGCTACCTACTTGAATCTATAGTAGGTAGTGTTTCCTTTGTATGTTGACTGATGTATTTTGAGTATTCATCCTTCTAATTACAGGTCAATAAAACCTGTTTGAATACTGTCAACAGGGTACTTGGGGGTGGTGGTGGAGGATAAGCACGGAAGAAGATTGGAAATGACCTCTCTTGTACAGAAACAAAAATATTTAAAAAGTATCAGTATATAAAGATAAAACTGGAAAATAAGTAAGAAATTGAGTGCCTGCCTCAGATAATGTATTTTTAATTAATCATCATTGTTCCATTAGAGTTAATTTGTGACTGCAACAATTGTTTAGTTTACCCACATATTATTACTGTGACATTTGCTGCCTTGTAAAACACAAAGTATGTACTGTGATTGGCATGCTTATTTCTCCAGCAGTTAGCATTATTTGTTGATAAACATTCTGGATATTTATCCACCATTGTAGGCTCATATTATCTTTTTGACAAATATTCTTAAATATGTCAGATCTATCTACCTAATGGGTTTTTTTTGCTAGGATTCAAGCTCTAATAGCTGCTGAGAAGTGAAATGAACTTTCTTTGCTTTCATTGACTTTCTTGGGAGATCCCCCCCCCCCCAAGTGATATCAGAATATTACTCAGTAGTGCCAAATTCCTCTCATGCATTTTAACTTTTTTGCCCTGTATTATGCTATATCCCGAGAGTATATATTTTTTCTCTCTGCTGGGATTCCTTTGAAATAACAATTTTATCAAAGTGACTTTAGAGGAGAGTTATTTTTTCCTTAAAGAAATGAAGAATGTTTACTCGGTGGACTTAACTTTCCATCTCCATATTTTAAAAAAATAAGAATTTAGAAAACTTCTGGCTTTAATGAAGTTAATGAAGTCTTATTTACTGTGAGTCTCTGTCTGTGCATGCCTTGGTTGCATATATTGATAAACGTAGAAATAGTTCTGGGGGCTCACTCTTATGATCCACTGAGCCTGTTATTCCGTCTCTGATAGGAGCCTATTCTGGTCGCTTCAAGTGCAAGTGCTGCTAAAAGGGCCAATGTGGTGTTGTAGTTAAAAGTGTTGGGCTAGCATTTGGGAGGTTCAGGTACAAATTCCCAAAGGGCCAAGGAACCTTGTTGGGTGACCCTGGGCCAGTCATTCTCTCTCAGCCTAACCTACCTCATAGAATTTTTGGGCGAATAAAAATGAAGGAGAGGAAGATGATTCTGTAAACTTTTTTTGAGTCCTGAATGGAGGGCAAAACAGCATATAAATGTCCAAATTAAATAAATAATAGCTTCATACATGATGTTTTTCTGACACGGACAAGATCTGTGTGTAATAAAAGCTACAAATTTGTGTGGACTTGCATGCTCAGTGGCGGTCAGGCTTGGACTATCTCTTTTGGAGCCTGGAGTGGATCTGTGAGTGTCCAGGGTGGAAGGAGGGAACTTGAAGGCCTTACATTGCATGGCCTACAGCCCTATTGGAATCCTGCAGAATATCCTTGATTTTTCCATCACTGATTGCTCCTGCTGCACACAGGACATTTACTGACTACCCAGCAACATCAAGTGGCACTGTGAATTTGGTTCTTAAATTCTGTTGCACTATGGGCTGCGGTGGTGGGTGTAGAAGTCCATGGGGTAGCCCTTCAATGGCTTTCCTCATTTCTCCATGGTTGGGGACAGAGGGTGGGGCTGTGTCCTCTAGGCAACCCTTATTATGTGGGGTTCCTCAGGGGGCATTCCTCTCCCTGATGTTATTTAACATCAATATGCGCCCCCTTGCCCAGCTGGCAAGGAGTTTCTGGCTTGGGTGTCATCAATATGCCAATGCCACCCAGAGGTATCTGTTATTAAACGGCCAGCTGGTTACCACCCTGCAAAATCTGGCTGATTAGAGGCCATGGTGGGATGGCTAAAAAAGAGCAGGCTGAGACTGAATCCGATGAAGACAGAAGTTCTGTGGCGGGGGTGGACTTCCAGCTCTTGATGGGGCACCATTGATACTGGATGGTGGAGGCTCAAGTCATGCATGTTACCAGGCTGGCATTTTCCATCTTTGCCAAGGTCGGCAACTGGCTCCTTTCTTGTCATGCCCTGACTTAGCCATCCATGCAATGGTCACCTCACAATTAGATTACTGCAACTCACTCTACGCTGGCCTTCCCTTGAGACTAACCCAGAAACTCCAGTTGATCCAGAATGTGGTGGTGTGAGTCTTGACGGGAACATCACGGACAGCTCATATTCAACCTGTGCTGCACCAGCTACACTGGCTTCTATTGGAGTACCGAGTCAGGTGCAAAATTTTGGTATTGACCTTTAAGGCTTTGAGAGGTCTGGGGCCAACATATCTATGGGATTGTCTTCTCCGGTATGTCCCCAGAGCTTTGCACTCTACTAATAACAACCTGCTCATGATCCCTGGCCCTATGGATGTCCAGTTGTCCTTGGCCAGCACCAGAGTCCTGGAACCAACCTAGTGGAACTCTCTGTGGGATCGTATGCAATTCCACAGGGCCTCTAAGGCAGATATGTTCATCCAGGTTTTTGGCTGAGGGCATCAACATTTTTTTTCCATTGGCTGGCACCCTCCCTCCCCCACTCTGCATTTTTTTGTTCTGAGTTCCCTCTCCCCTGTCCAGAAAATGGCCAGGTAGTCCAGAATTGGGATAGAAAATTTACAGGATGCCATCTTGGATTTTTTAATTCTGGTTCTCTTATTTTTTATCAAATTATATTCTGAATTTTAATGTTTTGTATATTTTTATGGCATTATGCCCCCTTGTACATTGCCCAGAGCCCATCATACATCGTAGGCTGGGATAGGATGATTAACAAACCAAATTATTATTATTATTATTATTATTATTATTATTATTATTATTATTATTATTATTATTATTATTATCATCACTCCTCCTCCTCCTCCTCCTCCTCCTCCTCCTCGTGTGAGGCAAATTCTGAAATTCTGATCCATATATGGTGCTTTTCACAGAGGAGTGTGGTCATGTAAACTGGCCAGTCTGCATGGAGTGAGACTGAGCTGGCTCATGTGTTTGCTGCACATGGGCATAGTGCCTTAGCATGAGCAAACTGTATCTATGCATGATTCATCCCTGTGATTGGAATGCTTTTTTGCCCACATACGGAAACTATATATAGGAAAGGCTGGATCCAGCACAGATGTTTTTTTTTATTGAGGAATAAAGCCCGCACACTTGCTCCCTATGTTTGTAGCTATAGTGGGGCATTTTGGGGGCCTGCCCCCCAATTAAAAGCTCTGCCCCACAAATAGCCATGCCAAAAACCTTATTTTTGCAGAGAGACCCCCTGCTGTTGGCAGTGGCCAGGGCACTGTCATTTTCCCTTGGGCTCCCCCCCCACTGTGTAATTTGGGGGGGCATCATGGGACCTGGGAAAAGACAGCTCAGAGGGCATTTAATTGCCTTTTGAGTTCTCTTCCACAGGGCAAGAAAGCTTAGAAGAGCACTCAAGAGTGGTACCTTCAATACATCTCCAATATACCCTTTCTGCTGACCCAGTCCTGCTGTATACCACCTAGGTCATGGTGAGTCTTCCAAAAGCATTCCCATGAGCCTTTGGGAAACATGAAAATTAATTTGTGTGTTTTTCTAGGAACTGACATGCTCACTGCCCTGTCCCTTGAAAGGAAGGGCTAGAAACAAGCTTGGAGTCTCCTCCTTTAAAGGCAGGTGTTTGGGTTAATTTAATTAACTTCAATTTAACTGTCCCCTTAAAAATTTAAATGCCCCCTGAACAAAAAAAATCCTGACTATGGACCTGTTGCTTCCACTCCTTTTTCATGCACTGGCTCAGTTCATGTGTAGCAGTCATATGTGCAGATTTATATGCATATTTTCTTTCATAGAGAGTATTAATATGTAGGCAAAATGACATGTGTTAAATTACCCTGGTATACATTGGTCCAAACCCAGAGCAAATCAGTCTTGTCTTTCATCAAGTAGGAGCTAACAGGACTTTCTGTGGATTGAGACAAAGATATACACAGTTATTGAAATCTGGATCTTGATCAAGGGTGGGCTGAATGTGATCTTTAAATAGATTCAAGTTGGTAGATATCTCAAAGGCCCTGACTCAGAAGTCACAAGGAAGCCTACTGGCCCAGTGCTCCTTGGTTTAAATGTTGCTCTCTGGAAAAGCCTTGTCTTTTCTTCGTGTCCTGTTTCCCCCCCAGAAGTTCCCATCCCTGCAGGGTTGGCCATTGCTATGGTAACCAATTCCCTGCATTGCAGCTACTCTTCTCTAGTAAAGGCATAACTAAGAATACCATACAAATTCCTGTTGTTTAAAAATTAAATAATGGATTTCTCAATTTCATTATCCTTATACTAATACCCAAGTTGCCCCCTCCGTGCGGATATCTATATCTGCACTTTGGGGGCACTTGGGGGCAGGGGGAGGTTTGTGCACATGTGGGGCAGTCCCCACATGTGCACAAAAATAAAAAAAGTTAAAAAAAATTCAGGGGGATGTTTAAATCCCCCCGAAAGTGCAAGAGCGTCTCCTGCGCGTACGCAGGAAACGCTCTGCGAATGCTGCCACCGGTAGGGGGGAGGGGGGAGGCCGTGTGGGGAGGAGAGGCCTCGCCGCCGCCGCCGCCCCGGAGCCGGCAGGCCGTCCGGGGAGGTAGGAAGGGCGGGGAGGTAGGTAGGGCGGCCGGGCCGGCGGGGAGGAGAGGCCTCGCTGCCGGGGAAGACCGGCCTCAGGGGGGGCGAACACCGGCCTCGCTGCTGCCGCCGCCCCTGCCGCCTCGGGGAGATGGTGGGGATGGAGGAGACGGGGCTCTTCTCTCCCCCCCCGCGAGTATCGCGGGTCCCCCTCTTGTTATCTATAATGGCAAGATGATTGGCTGGTGACTTTTTTGAGTAAGACATTAGAATCTAGGGTTGCCAACTGCAGGTTGGGAGATTTCTGGAGATTTGGGAGGATGGGATTTGGAGTGGGGAGATTAGAATCTAGGGTTGCCAACTGCAAGAGATTTTGGAGGATGGGATTTGGAGAGGGGAGGGCCCTCAGGGGGTATAATGCCATAGAGGCCCCTCTCCCAAGCAGCCTCTTCCTCCAGGGGAATTAACCTTTTTGGTCTGGAGGTCAGCTGTAGTTCTGGGAGCTCTTTCGGCCCTTTTTGCAGGGTGGCCACTCTAAATCCCTGATATACAGTAACTAAGGTATGATTTTGAACTTATTGTTCCCGTGTTCCAGCTAGCTTCTGGCTTATGCCTGGGGTTGCCAGCCCCCATACTGGAAGTGGGGGATCCCCCGCTGCCAGGTCCCTCTCGCCACTGATCAGCTGGCTGGTGGGAGGACTTAACAGGAACAGGAGGAAGGCCAAGGCTACGTCACTGGCAAAGTGGTGGCTTCACTTCTAGTGTGTACTGTCATCACATTGGTGCTATCACAGTGATGCTCTGGTATCTGGGCAAAAGCTGTGTGGTAGAAGCCATTTTTAACCACAGAAATTTTTGCCCTAATACCAGAGCATCACTGCGGGGGTGTAACATGAAGATGTCACTTCTGGTACATGATGGAAATGATGTCACCATGTAACTGGCAACATAGCCTCGGTCTCCCTCCTGCTCCTTGTAAGCCCCTCCCATCCCCCCGCCAGTTGCCAGGAAGGATGTGGCAATCCTGTTTATGCCTGCATGCTCCTTTTAGCCATTCATGTTTGTGGGCATGGTGAAGGCAAGATGCGCATGCACCCCTCAGTTGCTGCAGGTCTTGTGGGGCAAATGTGGGTTTACCTGCGATGTCACCTCCCATACCAAAATCCTGCAATCTAGGCAGACACAGGAATATTGAAAGGATGGGTCATGTCAAGGACTATTTTCTGTTGCTTTGTAATGATAAATTCATTATAAAAGGAGTATTCCTTGTTAATATAATAAAGTAAAAACGAAGTATGTTTCTTCTTGGACATAGTTTGCTTGATAGTTTCAAACAATTTATTCATCTGCTTCAGTATGTGCATAGTTCTAAAGGACTGAATTACTCTTGTGTAATTTGTGATCACATAATGATTTAAAATTTCTCTGCTACTGTACATACACATGACATTTTAAAGATAGAGTTCAGGCTGATTAGAGAAAGTTGTATTTTGATGCTAGCAAGCCAAATAAATATGCTACAATTTAATCTTCCAGTAATGGCATTGAAAACTAAATTCCGAATAACTTGTGAAATATTTTTCTGTTGTCTCTTATGAGGAGTTAGGGTATGTAAAATAAATGATGTATGGAGCAGTAGGAATGCGACTTTTGCAGACTACCTTTTGTCTAAGGAACATTAAACATAGGGCTCTCGTTTAGCAAATAAATAACCATTCACTTCAATGGCTGCATCGTCTGGACTTTTGTGCATATTTTTGCAAAGCTAAGGAGAGGCCATTAGGGATTTAATATAAAATAAATCGCCAAGGGGCCTTCTTGTAGTCCTAGTCTTTCTGCCACATGGTGTGTTACTAATGTGCATAAATGGGCTTAAATGAATTTGTTATCTGTATTACATTTGCAATGTATATATATTTATATATTATTTTAATTGCATTCTTTACAAGAAAATATACCTCATATTTTTAGATTCTGAAAATATTGCACCTATAAACAAATCAAACTTTTAAAAAACATTAGATTGTCTCTGCTTGGAGTTGTCTTAATGATGTATCTATTGTACAGCTGGAAGTATACTTTGATTCCCCCCCCCAATATATCCCTAGTTAAGTAATCACCTTCTAAGAATAAATGTGGCAGCCAAAGATCCATTATTAAATACACTCTGTTCATGTTAAAGTGATAAAATGAAGCATTCTGGAGGATAGTAGCTGTGATATTGTTGATGCCTTAGGTCAAATTAAAACTCATATTTGTAATGATAAACATTAGCACATCTGTGTAGACGGAACAATTTTTTAAAACAAATTCTGAGGTTATTTCATGGGCTTGATTCTGCCAGTTTTGTCTGCCCTGCTTATGGCTGTGGTTCTTTGTTTAAAATGTCCCCCCATCAGGTTTAATTGAGCTGTAGTTCCAGAGAGGGGCCTGCAGGGGTATCAATCACTGGGTTGAATGGGGCTTCCTCATCTGCTGGCCTACAGTTCCCAGCTGCCCCAAGCTGTGGGAAAACAGGGAAAACAGGGACTATCCCAAGGCAGTCTTCATCCCTGGGAGCAGCAGAAATTCAGCCACTCCACAGTCGGCTGGACTGGGGAATGAATGGAAGTTTCCCTGCTCTCTTGGGCAAAAGAGAGAGGCTGAAGTACAGGTGAGCCCACAACCTCCAGAGGTTGAGAGTATTGTGTGTAGGAAAAGAGGATTTTATTTATTTATTTATTTCACTTTTACCCTGCCCTTCCTGCCAGGCAGGCTCAGGGCGGCTTCCAAAAACTGACAAGCAGTGTACATTCACAATAAAAATACAAGACATCAGTTAAAACACAACCAGTCAATATTAAACATTCATTAGATGGCGATAAAACTAAAGTGCAATTTAGGGACGCATTCAGCGGTGCCACCGCGTTAGGTCGTATTGGATCAGAGTTCACACAGGGCGCTGCTGGTAAGACGTCGCTTCTATTGGAACACCTGCCTAAAAAGTTCTGTTTTCATGGCCCTGCGGAACTGTGACAAGTCCCGCAGGGCCCTGATCTCAGCAGGGAGCTCGTTCCAGTAGGACGGAGCTACAAACGGAAAAAGCCCTCGTCCTAGTTACCATCAACCTGACTTCCTTAGGGCCAGGGAGGTCCAGGCGGTTTTGGGATCCTGATCGCAATGCTCTCTGGGGAACATACGGGG
>NW_015164674.1:530906-536703 GCF_001447785.1 Gekko japonicus
CTTTTCCTCCTGGGAAACCATTGTTGCCAATCTCCAGGTGAGGGCTGGAGATCACTCAGAATTACAACTGCTCTCCAGATGGCAGAGATCAGTTCCCCTGGAGAAAATGGTGGACTCTGTGGCAGTCAGGGCTTCAGAGCACGAAAGAGGCTGCAGGTGTGTGTGTGTGGGGGGAAATGGAAAGGTGAAGAGTGAGGCGGAAATAAAGGTAGGTTGATGATTGGCTAGGAAGGAGATAGGGTTGCCAACTTCAGGTGGGAAATTGCTGGAGGTTTGAGGGATGGAACCTGGAGAGAGTGAGGTTTGAGGAGGGGTGGGACCTCAGACAGGTACAATGCCATAGACCCCACCCTTCCAACCAGCCATTCCCTCCTGGGGAACCACTGTTGCCAATCTCAGGAGAGGGGTGGAAATCACTCAGAATTATAACTGATCTCCAGGAGGGAGGGGGGAGGACATGGAAAGCTGACCTCAGAAGGGCAGATAATGGCAGGTTGATGCTTGGCTGGGAAGGAGATAGGGTTGCCAACTCGAGGTTGGGAAATTCCTGGAGATTTGAGGGGTGGAGCCTGGAGAGGGTGAGGTTTGAGGAGGGGTGGGACCTCAGACAGGTACAATGCCATAGACTCCACCCTCCAAACCAGCCATTCCCTCCTGTGTAACAATTGTTGCCAATCTCCAGGTGAAGGATGGAGATCACTCAAAATTACAACTGCTCTTCAGGTAGCAGCTCCTCTGGAGAAAATGGTGGACTCTGTGTCATTATACTCAGCTGAGATCACCACAGCACATTGAAGCTGAGTGCCCAAGACCTTGGCACTCTCCCAGAGCCTCTTTCTAGAGCTCGTTGTATTTATTTCCACAACGGGCCTTATTCCTAGTGTATACAATAAAGCTGTTTCCTCAAGTCTGTCTGTCTATCTATCATCCTTCCTCTTCTTTTTCTATCTTAACAAACCATAGTTTGAATTGTTCAGAACTGAAACCATGAGGAGCTTCCAGGTGTACATGCAAGCCATAGTTTAGAACTTTCATTTTGTTTTAAGCTGGGCATTTTTCTGCTACATTGTGATTTGTCAGTTCAGACATCATGCTAAAGCACAGTTAAGCTTCCTTTACAATCACTTAATAAGAAGTAGGGTTGTAAAAAAACAACCACAGTATTTTTTGGGTTCGAGTAATCTGAACCTTAAAAATATTTGTATTTTCTGATATTCCCAAATCCCAATACCAGTATGGTATTCGGATTCCGGAAATATTCAGGAAACCCATCCCCCCCCGGCTCCAGTATACACTATGGGGACCTTTAGTCCCCAGAGAGTATAATGGAGAATCGAGCTGCAAGAGGAGCCAGCTCAGGATCGGCCAGGGTGGCAGTAGCTGAGAGTTCTATGCCACCTCAGCTGCGGCTCACTCCTCTTGCAGTTTCTGCTGCCCCAGAGCTGCAAGAGAGCTCGGAGTTTCCAGAGAGGATCAGCTGGGGCAGCGGAAGCTGAGAGCTCTGTGCTGCCATGGCTGAAGCTGGCTCCTCTTGCAGCTCAGAAAAACAGAACTACAAGAAGAGCCAGCAGCTGCAGCTGAGGTGGTGCAGAGCTGTCAGTTCCTGCCACCCCAGCCAATCCTTGGCTGGCTCCTTTTGCAGCTCAGTTTAAACCAAGCTAGAAGAGGAGCCAGCAGCCCCAGCCAAGGCAGCACGGAGCTGTCACCTCCTGTCGCCCTGACTGATCATGGGGTGGCCCTTTTTAAAATCAAGGTGCAAGAGGAGCCAGCCCCAGCTAAGGTGAGTTCACCCGGAAGGTGTTTAAAGGGAGTGCAAACCTTTTAAATACCTTCGGAGTTCTGCAAGCTGCAGAGTCACATAGCTTGGAGAAGGATTTTAAAAGGACCACAATCCCTTTTGAATGTCCTTTGTTCATCTATCTGGCAGTCCTGAAAATCCTGAATATTTCGGAGATTTTCAGGGCTTGGCCATTTTGGATAGATGAGCAATATCTGAAATCATTATCCAGCCTAATCAATGCCTGAAAAATACCGATAAGGTATTTTCTGGATATTTTTTGGCTTGGATTTAACCAAATGCACACCCCTAGTGTGAAGTCTGAACTGAATCTAAAGCTGAAATTAATTCATTTCCTCAAAGTCTCAAAATACTCATCTATGGATTTGGATATAAAATATTCAGTAGGTATTTTCTGAAAACCTGAATATTTGATAGCTACATTTTTACTTCAGATGATATTTAATTGTATTTTTTGATATTTCATTTCTTTATTTGTATTTCTTTATTCAATATTATTTTGTATTTGACATTTTTTGATATTGTGTTTGTTGCCTATAAAAATACAAATGATTAAGTGCCACCAAACTTAAAGAGTAACATTTCAAGCTAAAATTTCTTGGTCAAAAACTTTGCTGATTTCCATATATTTATTGCAACTTTAGTGAACCTCAAAATGACCCATGATTGCCATCTTCATGTGTATCCATTGTTATTACAGAAGTCAGGTTTAGCATAAAATAATAAATTCTACTTGTGTTATAAAGACACTGAGTACTACTGTAGCCAACAACAACATACTGTGTCAATTATTCTCTAGCTAAATCAGCTCCTCAAGCTGTAATAAAACCTCACCCTATTTTTTGGTCTTTCTTACCCAAAATCCTTACTCCCCCCCCTAATATGTACTATCCCATCCCATGTTATTGCAGAGCTTTTTTGTTTGCAAGATTGAACATTATACCTACAATGGTTTTGCAAGGGAGATTTTTGAATAGGCCCTACACTGACAGAATTTTCCCTTGTGGCCTTAACAGGATTGATACATCCTTTCATGCCCTGCTGGAATGCAGATTTTTTTAGATTATGAGGGATTACTATATTAAGCCTTTATTCAACCAATTGTTCCCCTATACTCCAGAAACCCTGGCTGTTTTGCTTAGTGATAAGGATCCTAAGATCACTCTAGCAATCATAAAATTTGTCTCAGTCCTTTTAAAAAAGGTCTTTGCATCTAAAAATAAGAAATAAAGGTTTTCTGCTGCTCAAGATTCGTCAATCAATGAGCTTCTAAGGGTACATAAGAAAAGGAAAGGCTGTAATACAAGTTGGAGCCATGCAAAATGTATCAACTGTATCTCTCACAATTATAGTCTAACCCTACCTGACCACAAAAAACAGAAAAAACCCACAAGCAAAAACAAGCAATAAATTGTGCATTATTTTATATCCCTAAACACTTAGACATTGCTTATATTTCTGTAATTGACCATGTTAGGATTGCTTTGTAACCATGTTAGGATTGCTTTGTATTTTGAGATATTGGGAATATTGGTTGACGTTGTTTTAGTACTACCCCTTAAATTTTTCCTTTGTTCTGGTTTATCTATGTTATACCAATAAAGGTTTTCTGTTCTGACTGTAATTTTTCCTTTCTTCTGGTTTATCTATGTTATGCGAATAAAGGTTTTCTGTTCTGACTGTGCAAAATTAAAACAGTTTGATATTCAAATTACCTTTTGTTCCATAATATATAGGAAAAATAAATCCTAGCATCTCATTCTTTTTTTCTGTATAACCATTCACTGTTTGTATATCTGTCCTATTACTGCTTAAAATAGTGTAAACTCCTTAATCACAAATGCATCCTTACCACATTGAGTCCTGGCTACCATGTTGCTATTTCAGAAAACTTTAGATAAAATCAGTAATTAAAAAATTAAACTTGGTTCATTTTAGCCCACTGAAAGAAGCTTGACTTCAAGAATAGTTCTATACACAAGTTATTTTCTGTAGTACTTGTATCCATTTGTTGTGCTATATCATTGAATATGAGCCAGCAATGACTTAACACTAAAAACTAAGTGCCTCTCTGGCCCACTATTAGAGATGCAAAGAGCAAGCATGTTTTCAAATGGCACTCTGTGCTGCCAATGATGTATCAACACCATATGCCATTATTCTTCTCTAAATGTGATAATAATGTGATCTGTTAACATAAAAAAAGTTTGATGCCACAAAAGCAGCTGGAAATGGACAACTGAAATATGCACATATCTTACTCTTATCATCAAATGCACAGTTTGATGTATGTTGCTAAAAAGCTTTCCATATCTTTCTGTTCCTGTCAAGCAAAAATAGCTGCTTTTGAATATAAATCAAGGCGTTTTGGAATGCACATTTCTTGTTGAAGTTCTGGGATGTGTTTTACTACTTCTGACTACCTATCTGGGGGCAACCAAAATAGTTCACTGGCAATTGTGGCACATTGCCTCTGGGACATATAGTGAGGTTGCCAGAGCAGGCTCACTGGGAGAGAATCAGGTTGTGTTGGAATGACACAACCATGCATTTGTCTGAGCGACGCCAGGAGACCTATAAGAGTTGCCCATATAACGAATACTGGGGTCAGCAGTTGGGACTGTCAGGAGCTGACCACAGAGCCAGGAGGAGCCCTTACCTCTGTGAAGTAGCAGCAGCAAGCATGCTGCATATACTTAGTCCAAGCCAGACATAACAGCAAAAGCTGATCCCAGTGATAGTCTAGGCATGATAGGGGCACACAACAGTTACCTCTTAGGTGGTGAAGAGGGAACAGAGGTGTAAAGCAACAGTGTACTTCTCATACCACTTAATGAGACAGGCAACCTAACGGGACCAATGATACGGTAAGTGCTTGCCTAGCACAAGGCGTTGCTTGGGCTTACAGTCCAGGCTTGGGATTGTGGTCACTGAGGTCTGTGGTAATGTTAGTGGCCATAAAATGGTGGAGAAATGGGCAGCTGAGTCCACTCAGCCAGTGCCCATTGGGCAAATGAGGTAAGGTGGTATTGCCTATTAGGGCTATATATGGAGCTCTGAAGAACAACAAAAGCCAAGATTGCAGGGAAAGTGGAGCTGTCAGTTCAGCTAGTGGCTGGCGGAAGCCTAAGAGGATATTACATAGTCTGTAAAGACAAAGGACCAGGAATCATGGGAAAGGATGGTGAAGTTAATGTTTGTAAATAAGATCAGTAGCACAGGTCTCCAGATAGGCAAAGGAAAAGCCTGGCCAAGGCACATAAATTAACACTAGTTATGGCTTCATAGTGTGGTTTGAATTCTCTTTAATGCTTTTGAGTACATATAGGCTTTCACTGACTAGCCACTAGGTCTGAACCTTTTACACACACAGGATTCTATCCTTACCAGCCTGTCCTTTCCCAAAAGTCAGACTAAATGGTAAGAAATCTGCTAATCACCAGAGACAGGCCTAACAACTGGGTACTCAAGTCTCTCCCAGAGGTAGAGCTAGCCATGCTGCCAGGCAGAGCTACCATTCAGACTGTCTGCACTTTTGCTGAGGCAGACCCCAAACTATCACTGTCTTTGAGGAGACCTGAACTAACTTCTGCTGTGCTTCCCTTCAACTTTCCATCTCTCCTCTCTGCAGCACTCCAGCTGAAGCACTGTTTTTCTCTTCAGGGGCAGGACAACCTCCTGTCCATCACAGGGGCCTTGCCCTGGTGGGGCCAATTGGGAGAGCATTTGGTAGAGAGACAGAGCAAGATACAATAGCCAGCAGGCATGGGGCACTAGCTAGGAAAAGTGACCCAGTTTGCCAGTAAGAGTTGAAAAATGTCTCTATGAAGAAAGAGTTGAAAAATGTCTCTATGAAGGCTGATTTGCCTCCGTGAGAGGCATGAAGAGAAAAGAGCCTACAGGGGGCAGAGCCAGCCTATTTAGGCTTGGCTCCTGCCCCCTGCCTTACCAGTCCGTTGGTGAGCTTGGCCCACCCTCCCACCCTATTTTAGTGCAGGT
>NW_015164674.1:537004-556740 GCF_001447785.1 Gekko japonicus
AGGTGCATCGCCCAGAAGGAAATGAAGGTGGTCAGGAGTTTGACACCTGTCATATTCCTCAGTACATTTCTGGTAACCCCTTGCTAGTATTTGTTGTTATTAAATAACTAATAAAGTGGCCCTTGTTAAATCCATATTGGTGTCTGTCTCTTTATTCCGACTTGGGGGGGGGGCAAATTCAAACTACTGTAAAAAACCCCAATCTGACCAGCAAATATATTCCCAATTACACTTTGCATATAGTTCCACTAGACTGGATCTTCTGAAGAATGGGGTCACATAACCCATACTGTGATCTCCCCAATATCAGTGACCTTTAAATATCAGTGACCTTTACAGAACTTAAGAAGGATCCTGTCTGGACCACTAGTATTTCTGTTTATATATAGATGCCTCAGAAGTAAGGATTGGGGGCAGTTCTGCCTGAGGATTATGAAGGTAGGGATCACCTGGCGATATTTCTCATCCGAAAGCTGTGCTAGAGATGAGAGAAATACACTACAATTTAGAATGATATAGTCTCAATGGAACACCTTTATCTGTCCAAATCCTGCTATGAACTAACAGCTCAGAGATCTGTTTCAGCAAGTATGACAGTGACTGAAATCTTTTTTTTATCTCAAAGTATGCCCAAATCCTGTCTTAAGTATGCCCAAACCAAGCATTATGTAGGTTGAAAAGAAGCCTATTCCATTGAAACTGTACTAGGTGCTCCTGTATCATCAAGGTAGGAGAGGGGCTGTGGCTCACTGGCAGAGCATTTGCTTGGCATGCAGAAGGTCCCAGGTTCAATCCCGAGTATCTCCAGTTAAAAGGATCAGGTAGGAGATGATGTGAAAGATCTCAACCTGAGATCCTGGAGATCAGTTACTGATCTGAGTAGAGAATACTGACTTTGATGAACCAAGGTTCTGATTCAGTATAAGGCAGCTTCATATGTTCTGATTTTTAAGGCTTTCATCTTTGCATAAGTTTAGACCTCCAGTGAGGTCTAGTGAAGTTCCCATTCCATGACAATGCCCTACTTCATCTTCATAATGATACATACAAACTAAAAAAGAACAAGTGCAAAAGAAAAATCTTTTTAGTTGAGTACTAATGTTGCTGTCTTGCAACTTTGAATTTACATTTATTGTTGCCCTTTCAGTCTTTTTGTAAATGTGTTGCTCTACAGCTAATAAAGCTTTTTTAAAAAGTCTGGTAAGTTAAATGCAATTATATTGACATATGGTGATACCGTGATAAATCTTAAGGGTTAAAGGTTGAAGGAACCATGGCTTGTCAATTAGCAATGTAAATGAAACATTCATTATCCAGCATGCTGAGAAGTTGATGAACTGTACAATAAATCTGAGCCCAAGTTGCAACTGAGATAAGTCATTTTAGACAATACTGTATTTATGAGGATGAGGGACAGTGGTTTGAATTCCCTGATGAAATATTTGATTGTGTCTCCATTACTTTGATGAAGAATAAAGAACAAATGTGGAAATCCCAAGGTAAATTTCAATGTAGTACAGAAAGTATTTAAGCACTAAGAACATTCAACTATGCTTCCACTTGCCTTTTTGGAAGATAAGGTTATGGTTTCAGCCATCACTCAGCAGTGGAAGTCAAGTGCTATCTCCCACTCCGCATCACAACAGCCCTGTTTCTCTTTGTCTCAGAAATCTTTTTTATATTATTATTTTTTTCTAAAAACTACAAGAAAATAGGGAAGAGGAAACTATAAACTACGGGAGAAAGTAAAGATAAACCACTAAAACCCCAAGAGGTGGGGGTCATATAATGCTTACAATAAAATAGCTTTGAATAAAAAATGTAATTTGTTACATTGTAGGTGATCATTAAAATCGCTTTGATAGTTCAAGTCCAGGTATTCTGACTTAGTAAAGAACCATACACAAGAACGGTTAAATAATAAAAATCAAAAGTCAGACTTCAGAGAAAATTAGCATCTCATTTGCCTCTTTTCCCCCCTCAATCGATATCCTTGCTTGGGGGCAGCCGCCCCACGTTCTGAATCCGAATGTTCTCCAGTAAGTGCTTCATCTTCACTCCCCTTGTTGCTCTTCTCATCCTCTTCTCCTGTTGGATCCAGATGTTGCTGCAGAAACTCTTGCTTTCATAACAGAGTCAATTTCCCCCCTCTTATCTTTGAATTTGAAGAGTATGACTTCGGGTATAATCCATTTGTAGGATATGTTGTTCTTTTGTAGAAACAAACCCAAGTCTCTGTATTTTTTCCTTTCCTCCCTTATTTCAAGAAGAAGAAGAAGAGAAGAGGAGATTGGATTTATACCCCGCCTTTCACTACCCAAAGGTGTCTCAGAGCAGCTTAAAAACTCCTTTCCCTTTCCCTCCCCACAACAGACACCCTGCGAGGTAGGTGGGGCTGAGAGAACTCTTGACAGAAACTGCTCTTTTTCAAGAACAGCTGTGCCAGAGTTATGGCTTGCCCAAGGTCATCCAGCCAGGTGCAAGTGGAGGAGTGGGAAATCAAACCCGGTTCTCCCAGATTAGAGTCCGCGCACTTAACCACTACACCAAACTGGCTCTCAAAAGGAATGTCTTTCAAAACTCTTATCTCCTTGTCATCAATTTTAAGGGTAGTTCCATTTGTTGCTTTTAAGATCTGATCCCTCACTTGTCTTCTGGAGAATCTTACCACCACCTCACCAGGCAGATTATTTTTCTTTATGTATTCTGAATATGACCTATAGATCACATCCATTTCATCTTGAAGAAAATCCGCTTTAAAATCTGCAACCAGTCCCAAAGCATCACTCAAAATCTGCTTAAGTTTCTCCCCTTTAGTCTCAGGAACCCCCTGAAATCTCAGTATATAGCATGCCTTTTCCATTTGTAGCTGTAACAGCTGGGATTCATCAGAATTTCTCTTCTTTTCCATCTCCTGCATTTGCTTTTTAAGCTTTTTGGTGTTGGCATCCACTTCTTTAAGATTCTCAGCAGTTTGCTCTGTTTTTTTTTAAAGATTCTCAGCAGTTTGCTCTGTTTTTTTAAAGTATCATCTAGTTGCTGTTACTGTGCAGTGAAATTTTGATTGAGTGTTTTAATTTGCTCCAGCAGGGGTCGCAATGCTTCTGTTAGAAAAGTCTATGGTTGCTTCCAGTCACGTGACCGCACTCACTGGGCTAGCACTTCCTGAAGGAAGCTTAGGTTTCATTGGCTTATCTTTCTCCGTCTTCTTCAGCAACATCTTTGGAGCTGTTTATCTTTACCAAAGTTTGCCAAAAGTCTCTAAAGTCTGCAAATCGCCTGTAATTTTCTTGTAAGTTCCTTACTATCGCCTGTTTTTGCCTTCAGTTCCATCCCCCTTTAAAAAGCTTACTTTAGGGTAGACTTTCAGCCCTCTGGTTCTCGTTTTGACCAAATCACTTTCAATGTAGATCATGTAGATCTTGCCTTCAAATGTTTAAAATGCTCAGCCTCCACTCGCTTGTCCCAGTGTGCATCTGAGTCCAGTACTGGAACACAGCAGTGAGACCGTCGGGGCATCGGAATGCCTCAATCCACCAGCAACGTGCTGGGAGAGAGGCAATCCTCAGCGCCCCATGGCTAGGAGCCCTTCGCAAAGGCTCCAGGGGGGGCACATACAATTGTACCCCCTCTCATCCGCCAGCTCACGGATCATGTCCTCGGGAGCTCCTGAGAGACGCGTCCACCATTAGATCGCCAAAACCGGAAGTCGTCTCAGAAATCTTAGAGGCTAAAATGATACTCTGGGTTGTCAATCTGATAACCCTATCTGAATGATACAGCATTTATTTGTAGGTTGAACCAAATGATTATAAATGATTGAGGATTGTCTCCTGGGATTTGATGTAAAGGTCTTGTAAACTGAAAATTTTATAAACAAATAGCTGTTGGGAAAGCACCATTATGTTGTAATAGCTGCCATTAAAATCCATTAGCAATCTTGATGGCCTGTTTGAATTTGATGCATCATTTGCTCTGAAAGGCTTTTTTCATAAAGATTTTAGCAAAATGTTACTTAGTTTACAGAAGATATTTCTAATAAACTAGTACTGATTATGTATTTTGAGATTAGTACTTCTGGTGCGTTTTGCATGGTCCAACCAATGACATTTATCTATTGTACTACATTGTAATCTAGTTCCCTTTCTGTTTTCTGAACTGCATAATCAGTGACTGCTTTGGTTCTCACTGTACTTCCAACTTAATTATCCTCAGTATAACTCACATCCCCCCTTCTAAAAATAAGGGCTTAGTTTCTGTTTTATAATCCTCAAAGATGAAATAAAAGGGGGAAAAAAACACTTTGTTCTTTTCCAGATGGAGAGAACGGAACTAAATTATGCCCTGAAGGTTTCCTTACCGTAGCATAAATCAGAACCAAAGCTAAGTAGCTCTTGATAGCCTTTACCTGAAGAACACTCTCTCTCTCTCTCTCTCTCTCTCTCTCTCTCTCTCTCTCTCACACACACACACACACACACACACACACACACACACACAGAGAGAGAGAGAGAAAACAAATTCAATATATGAATTAAAATTTGGGAAGTGCACAATGGTATAAATAAATAGGATAACTATTTGTAGGTTCATAAGATTCCACAGCTTTTCATGTAGTTCTTCATGAGCCATAATGAGTGTACAATTCTGTAGATTTGTATTCTTTCTGTAGTTTACAAGAATTCCAGTGCAATCCAAACAGAATTATACCTTCTGAGCCTATTGTCTTAGAATGGTCTTAGAGCTGCACTGATAATTGCATAAAGCAAATTAACCTTTGAAAAACTGATTCTGAAATTTAGGAACTAAATCTGTATTTTCCCCATCCCTATTAAATTAATTGAAATTGCAAAATTTCAGCGGTTTACAAAAAGGAAAGCCACAATTCATTTGCCTTCTTATTATTTCCTAGAAAATCTACAGCAAGGGGCATTTTTTAAAAGGAACAATTGAAATACTGAAAATTCAAGATCGCCATCTTGTGGATGAAATTGTTCAACTGTACATTTCTTTCCCGAATTTTTGACTCCAGTACTTTAAATCGTATGAATGTTATTTGGATTCTCTTAGATATAAATTGGAATTTACCTTCAGGTAAATGTATTCAGAATAAAAGTGGACAGGAAGCTTTACAAATCCTTTTTAGGGTAGTTGACTTTATGTGCAGCTACTTTATCTCAAAAGGTACAATATTTGAATGCTGTGTAATGGTGAATGTGGAAGCAAGAACACAAGAGTCCTTATGACATTATCCACTTTTTCTATAATATATATGCTATTAAGAGATAAAAAACTGAAGTGTGTCATTAGATTCTTTGAAAATGTTTAGAGATGTACGTACTACTACTAAGTAGGGTTGCCAGACCCCCTGGTGGATGTGGGGGTCCCCCGCTGCCAGGCCCTGCCTCCCAGCACCTGTAGAAAGAAGAAGGCCTAGGCCACATTGCTGGCATTGCACAGGAAGTGACATTATCACATCAGTGACTTCCAGGTGGTGCTCTAGTATTTGAGTAAAAACTCTGTGGTAGAAGCCCCCCTCCATTCCCTGCTGATTGCCAGGAGAGACTGGGCAACCCTACTACTAAGAGCATAATGAATGCCTGAGTTTTCTGTATTCTCCTTCAGTACCACATACATACTATTTACATGCTAGATTATTTTCATGGTTTTTGCAAAGGGAAGTCCTGAAAGTGTCAACAAGCATGCGGATAGACTTCATAGACTTGCAGATTTCATAAACTTGAACTTCTAAAATGCTTTTAGCTCCTCACAAGAGTCTCCTGAATAAACTTAGCAGTTAGAGGAGGAGGAGATGGGTTTTCTGACTGACTGAAGAACAGGATGCAGAAGGTAGAAGTAAGCTAGTAGAACAACACTGGATTTTTCAAAGGATCGGTTTTCGAATCAGTGCTGTTTAACTTCTTTATAAATTATCTGGAGACTGAAATAACCAGTGAGGTAGCCAGATGTGTTGATGACATCCTGAAATTATTTAGAATGGTGAAAGTACTGAGGGTATGGTAGGAAGGGAGATGATTAAGCAACCTTACTGAGCAGGTCTGGGTCTTGACAAGGTTTGGATGGGAGATTACCTGGGAATCCCACTTTTATCTCCACCTTGAGCTTCATCATGAAAGAATATCATAAATAATTTGTTGATTTCATTTGCAAAATACTCAAGTCTTTTTCATAACAACCAGGGGTCTTTTCGTAGAAAAAGAGCTGCAGGAGCTCATTAGCATAAGGTATGCTAATGAACTACTAGGCTATTGGCATAATAGCTCATTAGCATATACCATGCCCCCTGACATCACCAGAAGTGATGTCAGAAGGGGAAGCAAAAGGGGGGGAGGCATCTTCAAAAGCCTCCCCTTCCCTTCCCCAGCCGGCCTGCCGGGGGGGGGGGGGCGAAGAAAGAAGGGATTTAAAGTTTTAACCCCTTCTCACTAGAGTTGGGCCGCAGAAGGGGGAAAGAGGGAAGGAAAGAGAGAGAGAGTAGAGAGAAGAAAAGAAGGAAGGAAAGAGGGAAAGAAAGAGAAGGAAAGAAGGAAGGAAAGAAGGGATAAAAAGAGAGAAGGAAAGAGGGAAGGAAAGAAGAAGGGAAAGAAAGAGAGAGAAGGGAAGAAAGGAAAGAGAAAGGAAAGGAGGAAAAGAAAGAGGGCAAAGAGATGGGGGGAAAGCTCTCCCACCTCACCCCACCCCCATCAGGCCCTCGCCACCCCCGCGGATCCCTCACACAGATCCCTCACCACAGCGCTCCAGTGTGGGCCCCGGGAGGCCGGCGACGGGCCTCTTCATGCCTCCCCGGGGCCACAGCGCTCCAGCGCGGGCCCCAGGAGCAATGACAACGGGCCTCCTCATGCCTCCCTGGGACCGCAGCACTCCAGTGTGGGCCCCGGAAAACCAGCGACAGGCCTCCTCATGCCTCCCCAGGGCCGCAGTGCTGCAGCACAGGCCCTGGGAACAACGACAGGCCTCCTCATGCCTCCCTGGGGCTGCAGCGCTCCAGCGCGGGCCCCGGGAGGCCAACGACGGGCTTCCTCATGCCTCCCCGGAGCCGCCTCACTCCAGCGTGGGCCCCGGGAGGCCAACAATGGGCCTCCTCATGCCTCCTCTCAGGATTCCCCGGGGCCGCAGTGCTCCAGCATGGGCCCCGGGAGGCCGGCGACAGGCCGCAGCATGGGGAGCTGTGGGTGGGGTTTGCTGCCACCGCCATTTGTGCTAGCTCCTGGGCTGCCGGAGCGGTGCTCCGGCACACTCCACCCCGAAAAGACCCCTGATAACAATTAACTTATTCATGTAAACAAAAGAAATGCAATTGATATGCTACCAGCTATAGCTGTTGTAAAATAAAATCAAGATCCATAATATATTCAGGTCACACTTATGTGGGTCTCTTTATATGAGTGTGTAAAGTGTCATCAAGACACAGCTGACTTATGGTGATCTCTCTTGGGGTTTTCAATGCAAGAGACTTCAGAGGTGGCTTGCCATTGCCTGCCTCTGCATAGTGACCCTGGACTTCGTTGGTGGTCTCCCATCCAAGTACTAACCAGGGCCAACCTTGCTTAGCTTTTGAGATCTGACAAGATCAGGATAGCCTGGATCTCATTATACATGTGGCTGTTTCCTGTGCCAGTGCTAACAGTCCCCTTCCCAGGAGGGCAATACTGACATCAGGGTAATTATAGGGAAAGTATTCTTAGAAAAGGCAGTTTTCCTCTCACCTATGCTTCAGAAAGTTTAACTTTGGCTGGGCCCTGGACGAGAAGTGCAAGCATGTAATAAGGAATGCCTTCCCCCAAGATACCTGTGGTCTCAAGGTATATTCAAGTTGGCTTCTAAGTAAGCATGGTGAAGGTTTTCAGTCTTTAATGATTGCTGACTGCACCTCTTAGAAAAATAGGACATTTTGAATTTAATTTGAAAAGAAATTTTGACTTCTAATTTTTTGTGTGTAAAGGATATACACATACACACACACATACACAGAGGGGTGTGTGTGGAGAGAGAGAGATGTCGAGCATCCAAGCAAGAGCTACTGAGCATCTTGCATAGGGTGGGCATCTGCATTTTTCCCCTTGCTTGGTAAGATAATGACTCTTAACATCTCCTCAGAAGGAACTGACTGTTTAACAAATGAGTTGCTAAAGGCATCTCACAACTCATATAACCATGAGAGCTTATTAGTATCCTTAGCAAAACATCAGCAGAATTATAAAGAATGGTTAGAAGCAGCCATGTTATTTGTTTATTTATTAGCTTACAAATAAACTTTCTGGATCCTAGTATAAAATAGTTAATGATCTGAGTTTAAGACCTACTATCTAGTAAGCACAGCATAGTTTTAAGGCCAGAATGCTTTACACTGAAGCTAACAGTCAAATATTATATTGGGAGTTATACTGAAGTCAGAGGCCTGCACAGAAGATGGAATTTTCCTGTGTTCTTCTTCTTTCCAAGAGCTCCTTCTGACATCCAGAAAAATAAAACCTGGGGCTGAAGAATACATAGGAACAGCTCTCTGGGGGTGGAGTGAGGAGAAAAAAGTGGATGAAATTGCTTCTCCATCTTCTACATACAAAAGTCTCCTGATGGAAGGGATGATCACCTTGCCCCTCCTCACTCCAGCCTCCCCTCCTCATTCCAGCCCCTCCTCACTTAGCTATTCCTTTGTGCAGGTCGCACAACCCTGAGAATTTTTCTGTGAATTGCTGTTAGAAAATAAAAATCAACCCTGTAGTTTAGACTGAGATTTCCATACTAACCAAAGGGTAGCCATCTTTGCCCTATTGAATCTTTCATCTTTCTCTGAGTCTCTAAAAGCTGCTTCCCTGGCAGAGGCCTGTGGAAGGCAGTCATGGAAAGGGCTTATCAGTGGTCTAAGATCAGTTGCCTAAAAAGAGGAGCAATGTGTATAAAACATTGGCACTATGTGCACTAAAGTGCTTGCACCAGTACTAGATCGATTGATTAATGATACAGGGTTGCTTAGCTTTTCATTTTGTAGAAAAAGAGGTGCAGGAGCTCATTAGCATAACTCATTCGCATAACTCATTTGCATATGCCACACCCCATGACATCGCCAGAAGGGTGTCAGAAGACAACACCAACTGCTCAGGCTCCACTGGACTGTTTTGGATTGCTAGCTATCAGGGTGTGTGTGTGTGTGCAGATCTGTCCTCGTAGAGGAGTGAGAGCTTGTACCTGAATAAAACTTGGTCTTAAAGGTGCAACTGGACTGTTTTGGACCGGGGGGGGGGCTCTGCAACTTACCTGGCTGCTTCTTGCTCTGACTGAGGGCTGGTGGGAGCAGGGGGTGGGGCTTGTTGCATGTGCCCGCCCCCTGGGCTCTTTACTGCCAGAGCTCCGCTCCTGTGCGCTCCTGCAGGAAATGACCCCTGGATAGATAGAAGTGCACACACTTAGTAATGCTTGAGACCCTGGAGATAACAGAGAAGAGCAAGGGCCCCAATAGGACTTTATCTTATAGGTTTCATGTATAACATTAAACATGTGTAGGGAGTACATTCCAGCCTGTTGCTGTAGAGACATGATGTGCAGTCATCCTATAAAATGTGTGCAGGGTATAAAAGAGTTGGGAACCTTTTGCTTGAGGTCACCTCTTCTCACCAAAGGGGTCACTTTGCATGGGCAGATTTCACTCATCTGTGGCAAAGGCTAGCCTAGGTAATACCTTGTTTCTGTGTGTCTGTTAGCCTGATTAAGAATCCAGGCACTCTGTGTTGTCGTAGACTCTGCTTGTTGAATAAACATTGATTAGACTGGGAGCCTTGTTTGTGGCCCGAGCACCAAGGGGAGGGTGTGGGGGAGGTCACTGGAAGATGAAGGGGGGGGTTTCCCTTATTCTCCGTGCTCCATTATCCGACTTTATGAACCAGGTTTTGAGTAACACACATACAACCCAATTTAGGCCCCGGTCACACGGGCCGGATATCGTGTGTGGGGGGAGGCGTGGCTAATTGCCCCGGTGGCACACCACGGGTCTGTCCCTCCGCGCCGGCGGGTAAACGAGGGTGGCGATCACATGACGATCCTGCAGCACGGTAGATAAGTGGCACAGTGCGATCACACCAGCAATGGCTTGGCGCCGCTGCCGTGACAAACGTGGTCATTTTTTTTAAAGCCCAAATGGCACTTTCGCTTTCCTCTTTGTGTGCATGCGCCGTTGGGTGCTTGTGCACATCTTGTGGTGACGTGGGGGGAAAAAACCTGTTTGCAAAGGGACATGGGCGGGCGCCGGATGCCACCACCGGAAACGCGATCAGACGCCAGCCCTTGCCCCGCGGTTTCCGGAAACTAGTACCTTGGAGGTACTAGTTTTTAACTCTGCATCTTCAGCGAGAAGCCTTGCGCTCGCCACGGGAGCTCTACGCTTCCCATATGTTGCGGTGTGATCGCGCCCGGAAAATCCGCCTATTTTCCATCTCTGTAGCGTGGCTAATGCTCCGTATGACCGCAGCCCTAGAATAGATTGGCCATGACTTCATTGGTTACAGCTGTAAGAAGCCTTGGCACAGCATTGGGAACTGGATCCAGAACATCAACTGACCCGCCTGCCAGTTGATGACCTTCTGTCCACTCCAGCCCTCTAGCTGGAGTTGTGGGGAACTATGGGATGACAGATTGCTGGATCCCACAAGGACGACTTTCACTAAGTGGTCTCTTCTGCTACCCGAGTGTGAAGGTAGCCCCAGGCCTTTGAATCCCTCTCCCCAAGATCCCTTAAGGGTATCCCCATAGTCAGGAAAATAGGCACATGGGCCGGCTTTCCTGAGAATGGATCCAGCCCCATGCTGATACTGCCACAAGAGCCGGGCCTCCTGCTGCAGATCTCCTGCCAACACTTCTACAGCTGTAGCCAACCCCATAGGCCATCCCTAAGACCATGCAGCCAGATATCCATCCCCCAGTGAGACAGATGAACCCCATCAGGCCAGAACAGGGCTTCCAGTCAATGTGAAATGTTCAGATGGCAGATCCTATGGCTCCCATGACCTCCACTCTCTTGCCTAGCCTGTTGGTCATCTTTCTCCTTTCCACATCAACCCACTCTGAGCAGAAAGCCCCATGCTATGAGCACCACTCTAGCCATCAGACCAAAATATGGTAATGTCTGGAAGTTCCTTCATCAAAATCTGCAGGCCCCCCACCTCGGCCTGGTACACCACATCAATGCCTGTGCAAGCCCCCAAGTTGTTCTCACCAAGTTGTATCACTAGCGCTCTTGGATGCTGGTGATGCTGCAAGCAACTCCAGACTGTGGGTAGAAGGGCATCCGAAGTCATACCTCACTCAACAATCCAAGTAACTCACACCCTTTCTTGCAGGCTAAGTTCCCTGTCTCAGCCCAATGAGGCCACATAGATGCTCACCCAATGTACAGTGCTGTGCCACAGATCCAAATGAACTTTTGCTTTTCCCCTGAAACTGAATGAGTCAATGTTAAGCATTAACAGTCAGTTGTGGTTGAATGTAAGTCCAGTACGCCTCAGACTGCCGTCTCCCAATGGCCCAGATGCTCAAAGGCTGCAGACCCAGCTTGCCGGCTGTAGTCACTGCCCCGATTCAGAAGGAATGGGCCTCAAAATCTCATGGGGGAAGACCCAATGCTGCTATGCTAGTCCGCAGGATCTCAGCAAACTGGTACCTCATAAGTAAAGATCCATCCTTGTGGATGAATAGGGGCCTGACTTGTGTGGGTGTATCACCAGAAAAGCCCCTGTGGCCTGCACTTGATACAGAAGACCCCCAGGCAGAGGCACCAAGTGCAAGTGAGTCCCCCGTGTCCCTTGGTCAGTCTTGGATCACCTGATGGTCAGGGAAACCCCTGCTCTGCCTGCTGAAACATCCTGAACCCCCAGCAGGTAGTTGGCTGCATCCATTTTTGAATTTACTACTAGCTACCTGGCCCTAAGGGCTCCCCAAAACGCCAAAGTGTGAATGCTGCTTCAAGTAAGGTGGCCTCGTAAGGTGACCAGCACAGAGTTGACAGTTGTTGCACTAACTAGGTCAGGATCTCAAATGTCAGGGGCCTACAGAAGTTCCCTGGGGGGCAGCTGCTTTCACCCCTCTACCACCATGTGAGCTTTGAAGGTATTGCATGGATCTGAGAACCCATGGGCTTCTCAGATGGTGGCCATGTGCCCTTGGATGGTCCTGGGCATGAGGCCTTGTTCACGCAAGTGGGTGATGTAATGAAGAACCATCTTTGGTAAGACAGGCCAGGTACCTGGACCCCCAACAGCAGTGGTGAAGGCCAAAAAAGCCCAGGCAGCTGCTGTGTATGAGCGTAATGTAGATGGGGCAACTGAATGGAATACACCTTGCATTATGGTAGAGTCCCAGATTCCCAGAGTTCCTTGGGAAATGGGTCTGGGAAACGGTTGGCCTCCAGTGCCAGGCTGTGGAACCTCTCCTCCTGGAGGCGAGACAAGGCATCTGTGATGCTGTTATCAACACCTGGTACATGGCAAGCAGAAAATGTTATAATAGTAGATAGGCAGACTAGGACTAATTTGTGCACAAGACGCATAACCCACTCTGAGTGTGACGTTTGCTTATTCATGACCATTGCCACTGCCTGGTTGTCACACCAAAACCTGGCCTTCTTATTCTGGAATTCTCCCCCCCCCAATATAACTGCCGCCATGAGAACAGGAAACAATTCTAGGAAGGTGAGGTCCTGCTCTATGGCTGTCCTGGTCCTGAGGCAGCACCTTGAATGGCCGTATTGACCGCACCTGCCCCCTATCCCTCTCCAGTCTCTGGGATAGGCCTGGCAGCAGGTGAGGGTGGAATCAAGCTTCCTGCACTTGTCATGCCCCCCCCCCCCGGCAGCAAGAGCTGCTACGGACACCATCACCCTCTTTGCCCCCCCATGCAGAGCTGCAAACAGGACCTGAGGTGAATCCGGGTCCTGGCTTGTATGAGTTGTGGGAACATTTCATGTTTGATGGTACTGTGGTGTTACATTATGCACAATGTTATTCAATAGTAATTTTTGAACATTCTGTTTCTAAATGGTCTATTTTGAGCTATTTCCACAATGACACCTGCACAATCTCTGCTCATTGCATGAGCAAGCTATGGTGTTCAAGAGCATGCCTAACATCTTCCATGGCTGAGAATTACAGAGGAAAAGCTGCAGTGGTGACTTTCAGCTAGTTTTCTCAGTGAGAAAATATTAATAAATTTCCAAAGAAGCCAGCCTTCTCTGATAGACATTTGAAAACAACAGTATATCAATATTTGATGGTTGGAGCATGAAATGCTATTTAACATTAGATATTGTTTGATTTGACATGCTTTATCTTAGAGCATTTGATGGATAATGTGAATGGTAATTAGTATTTCATAGTTGGCAGCATATGTGACATATTTGAAGCCTGCAGAAATGCTCAAAAGGTGCCAACATTCTCAAGCTTTTGAATTTGTACATTCAAAATGCAACCAAATTTTGCTTCACATTTTCTCATTTTCTTAAACAACACAATTCAGCAAATATTGAATATTTGCAAATATTCATTTTAGAAAGATGAGTCAAGCATCCTTAATGTTTAATTTTGAAATAACTATTTATTTATTATTTATTAATTAGACTTTTACCCCGCCCTCCCACCGAAGCGGCTCAGGGCGGCTTACAACAGTTTAAAAACCAGTATAAGAATTAATACAACCTCACATCTAAAAGAATTGATTGGATTTATAGTTTTCATAACTGTTAGCAACTATGGATCAACAAATATAAGGGTATTTTGAATACAAATTAATATCAGTGCTTATATACAGATATTCATAATTGGGTGTAAATATTAATAAAGCAATAACATAATGTACACTACCGTGCAAACAGGGAAAATAAAATGCTCAAGCTATAATTTTCTTCTGCAACTAATTTTATTTAGTTAAAACAACCTATCATTTTGAGCTAATGTCTCTTTTCTTTCAGATCGGCAGTGGTTAAATCAATAGTTAATGATGTTCGTCATGTAATTTGAGCATCTAGTTTGTTTATGCTAGACCAACTTTATCCATACTCCAAACAAATTATCTCTTATAATCACCAGCCTGAAGATAAATCTGTAAATGTTTTTCTGATGATAGTGCTGTGGTTGGCAGGTGTTAAAAGTGCCTCCCAGGGACAAGGATTGAAGATAGGCTTGTTCCCACAAAATCCTTCAGGCGAGGATGTTTAGCTCTCTAGCCTGTCATCTGCGAAGGAGCCTTGTATGGTGCCCTGCTAATGAAATCTAATGGGCAAAGGTCATATATCTTTATGAAGAAAAATGCAAAGCTGGTGAGTGATAAATGGGCTCTGTGGGGTTCACTGGATGCTGCTCAGGGATGAAATCCATAGTGTTGCATAAATAGTGTTGCAGGCTGCTTGGCATTCTACATTCTTGCCATCATAAATACCTTTTGGACATGTTATGTTACCTGATGAAATGTCTGAAATACAACTGGAGATACTTCTAGTCTGTATGTATGCTTAGATGTGCAGGGAAATCTCATTCTTCATCAGTGTTAGGTGTATATTCACAGATCTGCAGTATGTAAAAGGTCTCACATATATACATTAAAAAAACCCCAATACTACCAACAGTGAAGATCAAATGTGTACGGGGCATGGGTCATTTTGAGATTTGACATCCAGATACCTTGGATAGTTGGACAGTTTGAATACCTGTAAATTAATAAGGTTGCATCATGGTGATGTGCAGCTTTTAAAAATATCTAAATACTAATTTCTTGAAGTACTGGGAAGTCTACAAGTTCTTTTAAGAATTTCTATAGTCTGAAGTTGGATGAAATTAAATACACCAGATACTTTTGAATCATTACATTTTTTGAGATGTTATCAGTTCATTTGCTGTAGTTATACTGCTGTGCTAAGAGACAGTTCAATAAATCAACATGGGCTTGATGAATTCTACAATGAGTGCATGGAAGAGGAAAGAAATCTCTTAGCATTCCCTCTTTGACAAAAGGGTATGCAAAGAGCCTGAACAGATGAATGGTTGATTAATTTTGCTAGACACTTTTTGACAGCAAGAAATGTCTTTTTATATTACCGCGTTTAGATGAAAGTTATACTGCACAATGCAAATTGCTGAATGTATATTTACACCTGAGCCTGTTTTATAATAATAGAGAGCTCCTGGTCACTAACTATGGTAGTCATTGTTCTGCACTGTTTAGTACTCCATTACCTGCAGAAAAAACGATGGCATTTTTCCTGCACTTGCTTTCTCATCTTTTAGATTTATGTCAACTTTTCATGTGACTTAATATTGGATGAGAGCAACTGGAACCTATGGAACTTCTTCAATGACTTTTACTAGTAGAGCTTGTAAGCAAACCAGAGCTTGTAAGCAAAGAACTGGAATAAAAGGTTTGGGCTTCAAGTCCATAAATAATACATAACGAGCAAGAAGACAGATATGCTTGTACTGTTTCAAAATGGAAAAATCACATAAAAGTAAACCCTTCTCATTTCTGCATATTTTTCATGGCAGCTTGTGGTTTCATGAGAGGTTATACTTTTATTCTTTAGGAGCTCCAGGATATATGTTTCTGTATTATAATAGTTTTTTTGGGGGGGACTGGGCAGCCCCATCTCACCCTTAAAGGAAAGAAATGAGTACATGCTAATTTTTAGCCACCTCTATTGTAATGTGGGAGGGTATTTGTTCATGTGAAACTTACGTTGATTTACATTTGAATTTAAATATAAAAGCTTTGACTTGAAGAAGAAGGAGGAGGAGGAGATTGGATTTATACCCCACCCTTCACTACCTGAAGGAGTCTCAGAGTGGCTTACAATCCTTTTCCCTTCCCCTTCCCACAACAGACACCCTGTGTGGTAGGTGGGGCTGAGAGAGCTCTCTCAAGAACTGTCCTTGAGAGAACAGCTCTGAAAGAACTTATGACTGACTCAAAGTCACACCAGTAGCACTCAGTGTCTCCTCCATGGAAAATCCCTCATTTAAAATATAGACACGTGGCACAAAAAATGAGAGAAACTCAAATGCATGTTTAACTGTCACAAGTAATCTTGGATTTATCTAATTAGGCTTCTTGCTGTCCACGAATAACTTAGAAACAGTTAATTGTATATATTTTTTCCTATGCAAACCTATAGGACCTAATCCAGGCCTATTATGCATGGGTGTTTTCGCCCGCTTTCACTGTGCATGTTCATCAAGTTTTATTTGTCATTCTGCATTGATTTTCTTCCCTTCAACACTCAGTTTGCTTTCTGGTTGCTGACCTCAAAGGTCACTCCCTGCCCACACTGAGGTCATTCCACCCACTCTACATCTTCTGCCATCCTCCTCCCTTCATTGATGTACAAGCCATTTTCTCCTTGTTTTTAAATTTTTAATTTTTTTTGACCCCCCGGAGGGGATTTTTTTTATTGATTTTTTAACACTACAAAAAACTACAACAGAAAGGGGGAAGGGAAAAACTACATATAAGGGAGAAAGTAAAGAACCCACTACTGACTAAAAACCCAAGAGAGGAGATCCTCAAAATAGCTTTTTTGCCTACAGACTTTTCATCTTTGTACTTCTTATGAACTGTGTCAAACTTTTAGAACTTTTAACCCTCCCCATTTACCTTTAATTGCCCAATAACAGTGCCCCCCATCATCCCCTGGAACCAAAGTTCTCAAAGGCACAATTCAGAGTCCTTCAGCCTTTACTTCTTCTTCTCTCTTTTCCGCAGTTTGTAGGGACTTTTCGGGGCAGCAAAGAGTCCTCGCCAAATGAACCAGTTTCCAGCTCGCCGTTGGGCCTGCTGTCCTCTTCTTTTTTCTTGTCCTCTGACCTTCCCAGCTGCTCCTTTAGAAATTCTTGAACTTTAAGAACAGAGTCAATCTTAACCTTCTTCTCTTTGATCTTAAATGTTATTCCTTCTGGAAATAGCCATTTATATCCAATTGAATTTGTTTGGAGGAAGAGCACAAGTTCCTTGTATTTCTTTCTACGTTGCCTTACTTCAAATGGAATATCCTTTAGCGTTCTGACAGCATTTCCCCCCACCTTCAGGGGTGTCACAGCCACTGCTTTCAGAATAGCATCCCTGAAGTGCCTCTTCGAGAATCTTACTACAATTTCCCCAGGCAGATTATTTTTCTTCATTACTTGAATCAAGTCCGTTATTTGCGTTTGCTGGGCAGTGATGCTTATTGTTACAACTGACAGCTGCTGTTGCTGCGCTGTAATATTCGCTGTTACCATGGACATCTGCTCTTTAAAGGCATTTAGCTGTTCCAGTAGAGGGCGCATGACCTCAGCCATCGCCTTCGTCGTCTCACTGGTCATTTCCGGCTTCGGGGGCTCTAGTTTCGTTTTTGAAAGTTTCTCTTTGTCTTTATGAGCCTGCTCACCCCCTCCCTCTGCCAGAGCATGGAGACACCCCCGGGAGGTCCGGGAGGTGAGTCCGTGAGCATGCCTCCATCAACCAGAAGTCCAAATTTTTAATTTTTTGACAAGCAGCATGAGTCTAACAATATGAGACTATCACTAGTCTCAAATTGCTGAATAAAAAAAATTAAAATGACGGGGAAATTTTAAAAGGAGCTGCTCATGGTTTAGTTCCCTGCTGCTATTGACTTGAAAGGAGGATCAAAGAGGAAGCAAATGACAGCGTCTCCAGTGCAAAAAAAATATTTCAGTGCTGCATGCAAACAAAATAAAGAGGGGGATCGTTAGTAAGGAATGAAATTGACATGAGATGTAAGGAAAGAGAGATCCTGGGATGGGAAGCCTAAAGCTATGAAAACATTTTCCCCCTTTAATGCTTTAGTGCACAAAGTGTTGTGGGTTTTTTTTTGGGGGGGTGAGCATTTTGGAAGTCTCTAGAAGCCTAACATTAAAATGGTGGCTGAACCACAAGGACCTTCTGCAAACGGCTGAACTTAAGAATTGCTTGGGATCAATCCGTTTGGAGGAAGAGTGCAACCCACACAGGATCAGCTTTAAAAAACTGCCAAGATCATGACCCGTGTGCAGGAACAAATTAGAGAATCACAAAGAGAAAATCAAGTAAATTTGCAAGGAAGGGCAGGAAATTAGCATTACTATGCAGATGCGCTAGGGCATCAGCAAAAATACCCTCATGTTTGCAGCTGACTTTGCACAGGAGCACGTACTAAATTGCAAGCATAAAACCTGAACCACAAGGATTTAAATTTAAAGGATTTAAACACAGGTGGTGTTCTCCATTTTACCGGTTGAAGTCCATGGATAGGGATGTGCATTCGGTTCGTCTAAAAGCTCTAAAAGACTAAAAAAGACTAAAAAAGCTCTCCAAAACTTCTGCCAGAGGACTCCTCCCCCATTCAAATCGCAGCCCTGTGCAATGCATGGTGGAGTTGCAGCTGACTTTGCACAGGAGCACGTACAAAAACATGTTGCCAACAACCACAGTTTGCAGTGCTAGTTTTAGTGGGTTCTACTGTGCATTCTGTACACTCAACATGTTTCCCCATATTATGAGATTGTGTGACTCTTTCACAGTGGCTGATAACTTAGCAGAGAATCTCCTAGTGTTCCGAAATATGGAAAACAGGGCTTTGTAGCTGGTTGTCAGTTTTTTAAAAAGTCTTGTCAATTTCTACACTGGGTTTCCCCCCTTCACCTGCCTTCGTTTCTGTTCCCTTTCATTCAGTGTACTAACTAGGGGTGTGCATTCAGAATAAACTGAGCCAAAAAAAACCCCCACCTCGAAAAATACCTTATTGGTATTTTTCAGGTATTAATTGAGCTGAATACAGATCTGATTCAGCTACTGATAAAGCTGATTCTGAATAAAAGCTGACTTTTTCCAGCTTTTATTTGGGTTATTTATACAAAGGAGAGGATTAGCTGGGGTGGCAGGAGCTGAGTGCTCTGCACTGCCTCAGCTGGTGTTATCCTCAAGCCAGGTCTATGTGTGGTGGGGAGACTTCCCTACTGTATACAGATCCTGGAGCTAGCTTCTCCTATGGCACGGATTAACCCACACCACACTGCATGCAGGTCCTGGGACCAGCTTCTCCTGGCCCATGGTTCAAACTGCTGCAGGAGAACCTGTCAATATTTTCCTTCTATTGGACCTGGGGGAAAAATGGGATTTCCAAAAAAATTCCAGATCCCAATACCGATACGGTATCTGGGATTTTTCAGAAATACCGAATTTTTCCAGGTTCAATAGACATAAACCAAAAAAATACCGATTTTTTGCACATCCTTAGAACTAACACTAAATTGCAAGCATAAAATCTGAACCACAAGGATTTAAATTTAAAGGATTTAAGCACACGTGGTGTTCTCCATTTTACCTGTTGAAGGACATGGATAGGGATGTGCATTCGGTTCATCAGAACCGAATGCACCCCCGAAAGTGGCCTATTTGGACCTCTTTCAGGCTGCTGCAGGCCGATTCAGATTCTCTGATCTGAATTGGGTTGCCGCCGAATTGCTGCCAAATTTTGGCGGTAATTCAGCCCCATTATATCCTATGGGCCATTGAAGTCAATGGCGAAAACACAGGGGAGGTAGCTGCTGGAGCCTCTCCCCAAGATACCAACCAAGTTTGAAGAACATTGCACTAGGGGGCCCAATTCTACAGGCCTCCAAAAAGGTTGCCCCATCCCCTCCATTGTTCTCTATGGTGGGAAAAAAGTAACTTTCCCCCGACCATAGAGAACAATGGAGGGGATAGGG
>NW_015164674.1:560139-572637 GCF_001447785.1 Gekko japonicus
TCGACCATGTCGAACGCAGCCGACAGATCCAACAACACCAGTGCCGCCACACCACCTCGATCCAGATGCCTACGGAGATCGTCAGTTGTAGGTATGTTGTAGGTATGTAGGGCTGTCTTTCAGCTATGCTCCTACAGAGTGCAGGGGGTTGGACTAGATGACCTGCAAGGACCCTTCCAACTCTAACATTCTATGATTCTATGAAATGGAAGATGCTTGCTTGACACTGCTGCACAGTAGCAATAGGGCAATTGTGTAAATTTTAAAAAACATCTTTGGACACTCCCCCACACGTCACAAGTGAAATTCCACCTCAATTTAGAAAAATGTTTTTTTAATTGTAGCTGCAGAATAAATACACTAGAGGAAGAAGAATAGTGTGTAAGGTGGGCACAGAATCTGAAGTCAAGATTAAAGGCTTGCAGCTCTGAAAGTCTGCAATAAGTTATGCATGTGTAATGGGCCCCAATTGAAGTGCAGTTGGCTAGCAAGCACAGCCCTCTGCTCAGAGAAGTCCTGCATCTAGATGTACATATGAAATCTGGTTTGTGTCAGTATTAGGAAACTTCATCATCTGATTTGTTAAAGGACAATGGGATTCAATATCGATGGTTAATACCTGATTGTATATTTTTTTCTTTATAGAGGTAAAAGAAACAAACTTAACTCTATTTTCAAACTCCAAGAATGTTTAGATCGAAATGGAGAAGACTTGGGCTGGAAAGGTGAGACCAGTGAAACAGATGAAGATCAGCAGGATCGATCAGCAAAAACTGGGAAAACATATAATAAGAGGAAAAATAGAGAGAGAAGAGAATTTGGTCCATCCCAAATGATGACATGACAGAAAGAAAAAGAGGGGGAGGAGGTGACAAGGGAAGAAAATGATGGCTAAGCAAACATTAAATATTATATCTGTTAACATGAATGGCCTGAATGCACCAAAAACAAGGAACCGTATTCTTCATCAAATTCACAACATCAAGGCAGATGTGGTGTGTCTACAAGAAACACACATCACAGAGAAATCATAAGTATTTAAAAAAAAATAGGAAAATGCTTTTGGGCAGCAGATGGAAAGCAAAAAAAAAAAGGTGTAGCAACATACGTTAAAGAATCCTTAAATCCAGAGATCATATATAAATCTGAAGATGGGCAAATGGTGATAATACGAATAATCAGGAAATTTAAAACTCTACTAATTGCAAACATCTATGCCCCCAATCAAAATCAAATGAATTTTTTTATAAAATAAGGGCAATAATAGTTGAGCAAATGTTTGAAGAACTATGTGTGATTGGAGATTTTAATGCTGTATATGATGATGAAATGGATTTTAAAAAAGGATTTGAAAAAGATTAAACAAGGGAATGAACTCCCATGGTCCTTCCTTAAAATGGTAGAGGAACTATCTTTGGTAGATTCCTGGAGAGTTAAAAATATTAACAAAAAAGATTTTACATATTACTCAGCCAGGCACCAATCCTGGTCAAGGTTAGACATGTCATGGGTATCTACATCAATAACGAATGATATTTGGGAGGCAGAAATATTACCCGCCTCCTTTGCAGATCATAATCTGATGATGCTGACACTCTTAGATACACCCAAGATGAGTAGATGGACGCTGAGTACAAATATCTTTGAGACGAAAAATTTCTTACAGAGTCTAGAGTGGAATTTCAAGCCCTTTAAAAAGATAATTGGCAGCCTGAAGTAACAATAGATATAATATGGTATACTTTTTTTTAATTAAACTCTCCTAAAAAGGAGAGAATTTTATTGCTTTAAATTTACAGAAAGGGGGACAGGTATATAGAGGGATTAAGAAAAGGTCGAGAGATGAGTATATTAGTATGTTAGTCTTTTAACCGTATTCATGCAGTCCTTTTCTCCACTGTGAGTTGTCGATCTTCTTGCTTCTTTATCTGTCAAAGATAAAAATTAGTTAGATTAGTAAAGTCCTTTTAGGTTAGTACGAATATATTCTTGCAGCACAGTCAAAAGTTCATCAGGTGTTGGGGCGCCTTCCTTTCTTCTCTCTTAGGTTATAGGAGACACCTCCTGCTGCTCCTTTCTCCTCCGGTTCTTTGTCGCCTCCCTCCAGATTGCTGTCCTCGTCCCTGCTGAAAATTTGCAAGCTCTGCTTCTTCCTCTGAACTGGCGTGCCTCTTCAGAAACTCTTGTGCTTTGAAAATGGAGTTAATCTTGTCTCTTTTGTCTTTAAACTTAAAGACCAGTCCATCTGGAAACAACCACCGGTAATTAATTTGACGGTTTTGCAAGAATATGATCAGTCCTTTATATGCCTTCCGCTTCTGTCGAATTTCAAATGGCACATCTTTTAAAATCCTTATAGTTTACTCTCCAATTTTCAAGGGTGTTGCTGAGGTCGCTTTGAGGATCTGATTTCTTACACGTTGTTTGGTAAATTTGACAACCACTTCAGTTTGCAGATTATTTTTCTTTGTAAAGTTAGAATAGGATCTGTATACCAGATCCATTTCTTCGCTTAATTTATCCGCTTCACTGCCCATCAGTGGTGCCAACGCTTTGGTTAATATGCTTCTGAGATATTCTTTTTCCACTTCTTGGATCCCTTGAAATCGGAGAGTCAAATTAGATTTTTCCATTTGTAACATCAGTAACTTATTTTCTTGCATTTCTTGCTTTCTTTCCATTTTGCTGACCTTCTTCTTGATTTTCTGCATTTCTGTTGAAACCAGGCATTTCTTTGCAATCTCCTCCATTTTCTTGGCTGTATCTGTTGACTGCTGAGAACACTTTCCATGCTTACTAAAGTTTGGCTGATTTTCTGCATCTGATCCAGCAGAGGGAGAAGCATCTCACTTTCTTGGTAATTGACAGCTGTACCAGAGAGGCGGGAACTAGGACCGGAAGTGATCATTAGCTTCTTCGCTTGATTTTCCTTCTCCTTGTCCCTGTCTCTTTTGGCCCCCGACATTTTAACTTTTTGTTTACTTTTTAAAAGTCCATGTCACACTGCTTGGGAAATACTCCCCTTTCTTCGCTTTGACAAAATTCCCAAAAAGGTAACTTTACTTCTTTCAATTTTCACTCCCCCCCTCTTCAGCACAGTCCCAGTCTTATCGGGGGGGGATTCCACCCTCCTCCCTCCTCGTTTACGCTTGTACAATGGGGGGATGCGCTTGTATCTTTTTGTGCTTGCGATCGCAAACTCACAGTTCATTGCCGTTCACTTTCGCTTTCATATGTTCATTCGCTTCATCACTCTGCGAAGTCTCGGTGGCATTGCTAATTCCCCTTATGGGGCACTGCCCCAGTGGGGCCTTCGGGGCATGGGGCGAGCCTCAATTTCCGACCTTCGGGCCGGTAAAGAGGCACTTCCCCTAAGCGCCCCCTGGTTCGGAGCCTTTTCCTAAGGCTCCTTAGGATCTCCGCTTATGTGGATCCCCCCAACCGCGCGTGGGCGAGTCGACTCTGGGAGCGTCCCGAGAGTGCGACCGCCATTCGCGCCGCCAAAACCGGAAGTCCATAATATGGTATACTTTCAAGGCATATGCCAGAGGATGGATGATACAGCAAAATGCGTGGAAAAAGAAGCAAAGAGAGTTGGCCTATAAACAAATTGAAGAAACTAAAATGAATAAAAATTGAACTGAAATACAAAAAATTAAGAAGAAAATTCAAAAACTACAATATCAATTAAATTGCCTTTTAACAGAAGAAACTGCAAAGAAGATTGAATATGCCAGACAATACTTTTTTCAAAATGCAAATAAACTCACGAGGTGGTTAGCGTATAGGCTGAGAAAGAAGAAGGAAAAATATATATACAAAGTTTGAAAAATGAAGAAAAGGAGGAAAAATTTATTTTGAAGGAAATAAAATTGGTAGCAGAGAACTTTTACAAGTATTTGTATTATCAGGAAGATTTTAATTCGGAAGAAATTCAATAATTCTTAGCAAAACAAAAAAATAAAGAATTCTCCAAAAACCAAAGGAAAATTCTAAATGACCCCATAACGATGTGTGAACTGGGGGAACCAAGAAGGAGACAAAAAGAGAAAAAGACACCGGGGCTGGATGGCATACCTGCTGAATTTTATAAGAAGTATGAAGATCAAGTAATCTTGCCTCTGAAATATACAATCAATAATATAATAGATACTGGGAAAATGCCTAATTCTTGGAAAGAGGCGTTAATATCATTGATACACAAACAAGAAACAGAAAGTAATGAGATTAAAAATTATAGGCCAATCTCGCTGCTGAGCTCCAATTATAAAATCTTTGTATCAATATTAGCAGCAAGTTTAAGGAAGGTTTTATCCCAGATAATACTTAAAGATCAAGCAAGGTTTTTGCCAAACAGGCAGATAGAGGACAGTGTTAGAACAATTTTAAATGTACTAGAATACTATGAGTTACATGTAGAAAAGAAAGTGGCCCTGGTTTTTGTTGACACTGAAAAAGCATTCGACAATAAAAACTGGAATTTTATATTAGAAAAATTGAAAATTTCAAACTGTGGAAAAAGCTTTTTGACAATGGTCAAAGCTGTCTATACTAATCAGCAGGGCAAAATCATAATAAATGGTGACCTATCCAATACTTTTGAAATAAATAAAGGAGTAAGACAGGGTTGCCCCCTGTCTCCATTATTGTTTATTTTTGCAATAGAAACCTTGTTAGATATGATTAGAGAAAACAAAGAAGTTCAAGGATTAAAGATATGTGGAGAAGAATTTTAAGTTCAGGCCTTTGCTGATGTCATGGTATATATATTGGAAGATCCACAATCATCGATGGAACAATTTTTACAAATAATGCAGGAATATAGTAGGATAACAGGTCTTAAAGTTAATAGAAATAAAACTACAATACTGACAAAAAACTGTGATGCCGAAACAATCAACTATATTCAAAAGAAATCAGGTTTTACGATTAGCAAGAAAGTGAAATATCTGGGGATATTTATAACAAAGAGATGTAGTTCTCTTTTCCAGGACAGTTACTTAAAGGTTCTATCTGAAATAAAGAGTGATTTAGATCAATGGCAAGATTTACAAATTTCCTAATTAGGTAGAGTTGCCACTGTTAAAATGAATGTGCTGCCATGTATATTATTTTTATTTCAAATTATACCAATTATTAAAAATAGAATTTTTAAAAATTTTTTAGAAAAGATTATTAGAGATTTTATATGGCAAGGTAAAAAGCCAAGGATTAAAATGAAATATCTCCAGGATAAAAAAGAAAGAGGCGGGCTGGCATTATCAGATTGGTTATCATACTACAAAGCAGCAGCTTTGTGTTGGGTTAAAGAATGGGTTATTTTGGAAAATGTAAGATTACTAAAGTTGGAGGGACATGATCTTATGAATGGGTGGCATTCATATTTATGGTACCAAAAAGTGGCAAAGACTAGTAATTTTGGGCAACATTAGGTCAGAGGTGCCCTATATAAAATTTGGGAGGAAGCAAAAAATAAATATTACCAGAAAATACCGCAGTGGATCTCCCCTATTGAAGCCTTTGCTAGACCTACATTGTATGTTAAATATCCTAAAGGGAGATATTCGGATTTATTAGATGATAAAGGTGACTTAATAGTAGAAGCGGAATTGAGAAAATCTAATACTAATTTAACCTGGCGGGAAAAGACAACATTGAAATCAAGATGGGCAAAAGATTAAAAAAAAGGTTTCTACAATAAAGCAACTGATTTAGATCAGATATGGATTAATAATGATGAAAAAGTAATAGGAAAAGTATACAATTTTTTGCTGGAGTATAAGATGCAAGACGAATGGGTTAAACCTCAGATGATAAGATGGGCACAAAATATTGGACGTAATATAGAATTAGAGGAATGGACAAAGATGTGGTCTAGGAATATTAAATATATCAAAACAAGCAACTTTAAAGAAAATACAGTTAAGATGTATCACCGGATAGATTGAATAAATATAATAAGACCTTATCTAGAAACTGCTGGAAGTGCAAACTTAATATTAGCACTTTCTTCCATGTTTGGTGGGTTTGTAAGAAAGGGAAAAAATACTGGAATATAATTAAATGGGTCATAGAAGGGATTTTAGAAGTAGAAATACAATTAAAGTCAGTTTTTTCTGTTAAGTATGCTACCTGAGATATATAAGAAATCGGAAGTTTATTTAATTATGCATATGTTGGCGGCAGCAAGAATATTATTTGTGAGATATTGGAAAAATGAAAATCTTCCAACAAAAGAGGAATTTTTAAGTAAAATTTTGGAAGTTGCTGAATTAGAGAAAACATTTATTATTCAAGGTAAAAGTGAAAAAGAGTTTGATAAGAATTGGGATAAAGTGTATATTTGGCTACAAAGTTGAAAGAGGACAAATAACAAAACAATTAAGGGAGAAAATATGAAATACTGGAAGATTTTCTGTATAAGCTGTTTAGAAAGTAATGGGTTTGCTTTGTATAGTGAAAATTTTAAAATAAACATTGAAAACACACACACATAATTTTTTAAAAAATTCAGTAAGTAATCAGCCTGCAGAACTGGCAATGGCACAAGGGTTGACCAACTGGATAAGAGCAAGATGGCTGATGGATTGGCACTGGGTTGGTTGCACTGATGTTGCATAATAGGATCTGGAAGGCAGAGTAAATGAAAGTGGGGCCTGAGTTGTTTAAATGTTTAAGAAACGCTGATGTAGATAACAAAGGTAATTCATATGTTACCAAAAATACCTAATGTTCAAGACAGGGCCGGTACATCCATAAGGCAGGGTTAGGCAGTTGCCTAGAGTACCCCCTGAAGGAGAGCACCATGCTGGCCTGCTGCTCCGCCCCCACTGACCCCTGCCCCTCCCTCGCCAAAAGCCCTTCACAGCACTCCCACCCACCCTAGAGCACCACAAAGGCACGGCTGGAAATGGCAGGCAGGTGTGCCCAGAAGCAGGGGGAACCACCAGGGGTGCTGAGGGAGTGCATGGGATGACCTCAGGCTCAGGGCAGAGCTTTTGCATAAACGTACTTTTACACCACTGCAATAGCCACAAAGGTTTACAAACAGCAATACTGCAACCAGCAAAAGAAAGGGAATCTCTATCTGGTGCGGATTTTTTATCCCACTAAAGAACCCCAAGGTCCTCCCTCCCTCATTTCTTCCTCACAATAACCTTGTGAGGTAGGTGAGGCTCTCTGAGAGTCACCGCAGAGCCGAAGAGTGGCTGAAGAACAGTGCAGCAACATCAAGTAATAACCCCTCCCCCGGCTTCAAGTTCTGCTGCACTTTAGATTTCACTTCTGTTGCAAGTCCCTTAAGTCTCTAGCTTGCAAACAAATCAGCTTTGAAATCATTTGCACATACACTTTCACACACACCCCTTTGAAGTGGGGCAATGATGAAATACTTTTATTTTCGTCTCTACCTTCCCTGCCTGCTATTTAAGAGAAGAAGGGTCACCTTCATTTTCTCATGCTGAACAGCAGCACAAGAGAGTGGCCGTTTCTCTGGGAGTAAGTACAACATGTACGATGTTCCTTGCGGGGGTGTGTGTGTGATCATTTTGATTGGTCCCTTTGATTTAAAAGCTGAGTTAAGCCTTAACTGGGATGAATGCTATGCATTGGAACACATGCCCCACACCACATGCCGCTTTGGCGCATGAGACAGGATAGTAAAGAAAAAATCCCTCTGAGCAAATGGAGTTGCCTCCCATTTATCCTCAGGGAACCATATCCTAGTTGCCTGGGACTGTTGGCTGACAGTGTCCTGGCAGTTTTAAACCCCTCAAGTTTTTACGGTTGCCAGCCTCCAGGTGGTGGCTGCTGGTCTCTTGGGATTACAACTGATCTCCAGGCAACAGAGATCAGTTCATGCGAAGAAAATGGCTGCTAGCAGTTCGAAAGCAAGAAATTGCAAGTAGATAAACAGATACCACTTCAGTGGGAAGGTAACAGCGTTCCGTGCGCCTTGGTGTTTAGTCATGCCAGCCACATGACCATGGAAACGTCTTCGGACAGCGCTGGCTCGTCGACTTTGAGACGGAGATGAGCACCGCAACCCTAGAGTCGGATTCGACTGGCTTTCGAGCAAGGGAACCTTTACCTTTTCCTAGAAGGGATTATACCCTCTCAGCTCCCTCCTGTTCCCAAACTTCGTTCACCTTGGGCTCCGTTCCCTAAATCTCCAGGTATTTCTCAACCTGGAGCCAGAGGTCATTTCGGGGGGGATCGCGGGTGATCGCAGTTCCCCCGGGTGAGGTACGGGGGGCACATGACGAAGCCCCGCCCCCTGCTTCTGGCCACCCCGCTTCCGGCCCTCATTCAGCCAGGAGGGGGCAGGAGAAGAGGGAGGGTAAGTTGCTTCCTTCCTGCCTCTCCCCACCCCTGCCTGCCTGGGGCCAGGGAGGGCCTTTGCGGGGCTTCCTTGCACTCCTGCCGGCCTTGCAGGTCCACCGCTGGGCCCCTCATGGGGCTCGGCAGTGGAGCTGCAAGGCCGGCGGCGGCCGGGACCGTTGGGGGCGGGGTGTGTGGCCTTATGACACACTTCTGGTGATGTCAGGGGGTGTGTGGCCTTATGACACACTTCCGGTGATGTCAGGGGGTGTACCACATGCTAATGAGTTATGCTAATGAGTTCCCCTAGCTCTTTTTCTACTAAACGACCCCTGCCTGGAGCTGACAACACAACAAGCCCAACAAAGTTAGCATTGTTTTTGTGAGGTCCTCAGAACCTTTTCAGAGACAGATATGAGATGAGATTTAAAATAGGCTCATTTTGGATAGGCTGTGCAGTAATCGTGCTGGGGTATTTTTATTTTTCGTTTTTTCTCTCTGGGTAATTATTATCATTATTATCATTAATCTGGCTATGGGTAGGTGGACTGATGTGACTGTGGTGTGTGTGTGTGTGGGGGGGTGCCAGAATGTAGCCTCGCCTAGTGTGCAAAAAAACCTGGCACCTGCCCTTCAAGATAGGTACATATGAGATACGTAGGTTCCTTTTTTGGTAAGATATACACCCTTTGCCCCCATCATGTGTATTTACCAACTCAACTATAATGTGAAACATACCAGTGGGATTTATAAGAAATCAACTGTGAAATTTGGTAATTACTTAACCTAATGCACGTGATTTTTTCTCTCTAAAAAAGATGCTTGCCTATTTATTGTAAAACCAAGTGTTGTTGAATGTAACCTAGATTTATATTTAACCTGTACCCCAAAGAACAGTATTTGAAGAGAGAATAAAACAATAACTGGTGTTACAAATTCATACATATCTTGTTATTATCACTTTGATGAAATACCTGAAAAGTTTTATTAAAAAAATAGCCCATGCCTGTTTGCAGGAGGGGGCTTGCAGTAATTAGCTTAGTTTTTTTAACAAATGGCATACAGGCTGTTGGCTCGGCATGTGTGCTATAAAATCAGTGTTTACCCTATTATATTGCAATTTAAAGATGTCATAAAGTTTGTCAATGAGTTTATAGAAAGAAATAAGACAATAGAAGCTCTGACCAAGACGTATGAAGAGGCTATTCATACATAGGCTTCAGAGTGAAGTTCAGCATATCCCATGTTGTGGATCATTGGGGTTCATGACATAATTGCCATTACTGGGAGGGGGAAACAGTAATGAGGAACGAAATGTATTCCTCATTTGTACTTTGTGATGGTTGGGTATTTTTAGCAAATGAGTTGTCAGCAGAAAGGCTTCATTAGACCCATCAGGATATCTGCCCATGAATAACGAATCCCAAACTGTACTGACAGTTTCCTTGAGCCAAAATGATGAAGCACCTCTGACAAAAGCCATATTGTGCTCTCCATGTGAGAAGTGTGAAGAACAAAAGAGGCATCTTATTCTTAAATTGGTCAGGTTAATATTGACACAGCTAGCTCCTCCAAAGAGTCAGGTCTATCTGCAGTGTGCATTTATACCCCGGCTCACTTGGGTAATCAACTGTCAGGTGTCATAAATCAGAAAGTGTAACTATTGCAAAGGGCAAAAACACGACACAACAGAAAACAACAAAAAAGAATCTATCCTCAGAGCTTGTTTAAACAATGTTATTTATTCCAGACTATGCATTTGCAAGTATAATCTGGCCAAAATATCTTCATTTTGCAGGTACATATATAACATAATTTGTTCCATTTTGTTTAGTATATGCTTCATAATTTCTGTATGTTGAAGTCGAGATGTATGTTAAGTGAATGGATGATGCCCGTGAGTTCTACAACACTGAAATGTATTGTCATTCAATCCATTTAGAAATATATCAGTACCAGAATTAATTTAGTCTTACAGTGAATAGTGAAACTGTCATTTAATCACCTTCTTTTGAGAATACAGCCCTGTGTCTTTGACTTTCCTGTTTTAATTTGGATTGTCAGAGTATTGCTGCATATTATTATACAATTCTCAAAATCATGTCGACAGCCTCCTAGACTTGTATATTAAAGAATTAATCATGTATCACAAGATGGATAAACTGCTAAATTTGATGCAATTTGACTGCCTTTCCTAGAATTGTTTTCTAACAGAAGTTAATATTGGAATCTCACAGGTATTTATTTATTTATGTTATTTATTGTCTGCCTTTCTCACAGCGACTCAAGGTGAATTACACGTAGCGAGTCAGTACAGTCAACAAAATGGGAAATTTCAATAACTAATGAATTGGGAAATTAGAAGTCTGGAACCACCAGAAAGAAAGAGAAGCATAGCACGGGTACTAACATGAAACAATTAAGAGCTGCAGAAATTACATAATCGAATCTCACTTATAATACGCTATATACAGCAGTAAAGACCACAAGTCCCAATCATTAATCCAAGTCAGTTTGTAAGCCACTTTGTACTGTACAGCCATATTATTCGCACAGAAAAGCAAAAAGCTTCTCCCCTTTCTATTTTAATACTTTTCCATTATGTTAAAACTCAATTCATAATTTATTGGGAATATTGCTTGGACATGAGGAGGGCTTCATGAAGCAGAAGATGTTAAAATTGTTATGCCTGTTTAACTCTGTGCTGTTGAAGTTTTTTTGTTAATCTGTTAAATTCAATTAAAGATAGCAATATTTTTACAAGGAGAAATGCAAATTAGCACCCTGATCCTGAGTATTATTTCAGCTAAATCCCATTGGAAACCATAGTGTTTCTGGATCAGAGCCATTTAGTTGTAAAAGGATGGAAAAATAAAAAGCCAGTATTTTGAAACTAGCTCCAGATCAGGGACTTCTTAGATAATTACTTAAAGAAGAATAAAATGATTATATAGGTAAATGTCACGCAAAATATTTAAGCATATTCCCCAGGAAGCAAAGAAATGAGCTATTACCAATAGATTACTGTATTATAACAACAGTTGGAGAATTAACTAAAATGTAAGCAAAAACTGGAATAATGTTTATAGTCATTTAAACAAAAATGGGGGGGGGGTATTGTAGCCAGAAGACTCGGGGTTTGATAGTCTATGGGAGCAAACCTAAACAGGTCTCATTTTAGTCAATGGGGCTTACTCTCAGAACTGTTTTTAGGATTGCAAGATAAATCAGAAACTCCTGCTAGAAAAATAAGTGCATGGCAAATTGGCAATAAAGGAGAAGTTTCTGTGTTATGTCTGGTTATCATGTGTGGCTCTGTAAGTACTAGTACGCTTATTCACACAAGACATATGCACAGATCACACATGATTACATGATAAAAGTTGTGTCAGCAGCTGCTTTGTTGCAGGATGAGTCCAATGAACAGAAGTATTTAATGTGAGTAATATACTCTTCTATTGTTTGCAACAACATACGGTCTCCTTTGGCTGGGGAAATTCAGCTAGTTGGTACTGGTTGTTATGGTGGAATTTGTGATCCTATAGAATCTGAGCAGTATTCCTGCTCAAACCCCAGTAAAAGAAGGGAGGCTGTACTCTATTAGTGTTTGGTAGATTTTCCCCAGATATTCCTTTTAGACAATTGGGTGCTACTATTATTATGAGATAAAAGGATATATTTTAAAATGTCTTTTAAGTTGTAGCTGTTGAAGTTATTATTAACAATTAAAAAAGAAATACTTCTTTGTGTCAGTCTCAGAGGGCAGCCATGTTGGTTTGCAGTAGAAGAGCTAGCTTGGAGTCATATACAGGTATCTGATGAAGGGAACTCTGACTCTCAAAAGTTCATACCCCCACAATCCTGTTGGTCTCTAAGGTGCTATTGAACACAGATCCAGCTGTTCTCAGTAACAGTAAAGGATGATCAAAATGAATAATGTTCTATATAAGGCCAAATGGAAGGAACCCAATGTTCTTTCTTTATATCTTGTACATAGAAGAATGGTGGTGTAACACAAAGTGGAGTTACATCTTTCTAAATCCAGTGAATTAAATGAGTGTAGAGAAGGGTGTAACTCTTTTTAGGATTATTTATTTATTTACATTTATAGCTTGCCGTTCTGCCCAGTCAAAGCCACCAAGGTGGCTGTTAGTCACATTAACATAACAATGCAATTCC
>NW_015164674.1:572657-574276 GCF_001447785.1 Gekko japonicus
TTCCTGCTGTGCATCTGTCAGTAGTCTAACATAACCTTTGTGCGTGTTTATTTCAGAAAGCTTGCTCCTGATATTCATACTAGTATTATGGGGTATAGAGATACATAGCTTCTCATTAATAGTATATTCAGAATATTGCTAGGGTTTACTTTTTGCTGGCTCAACCTCCTATGTTAAGAATATTTCTTTGGTTAGCATCCTAAGAACAATGCAACTAGCTGTGTGTGCCCAAGGGAATTTTGAATTTATTCCCCCCAAAATAGTCCCCCCCGCACTTTTGAAAATGACAGGAGATTTAACAGCAGTTTAAAATATGTAATGGCTGATATGATTTTCATCAAATAAAAGGTAATGAACACTTCAGGTTTTACTCAATCCCAGGGGCTAAAGCAGCTCTTTGAATCCCAGTCCTTGTTCTGTGCCACTTGGGTAACTGATGTGTAATTTAATCTCAGCCCCATTATACTGTAAATTAATCCCAATTATATTTTGGCTGTGTGTCACACTCATCAAATTTTTAAAAAATCAGCTCCCACATGCAAAGCGCGCAAATACGAGCTATGCTTTTTTTCATGTTGAAATATTAATATTTTTCCCTCTCTCAGTTTGATGAATAGTGTTTTCCATTTTACTTTTAACTGAAGGGGAAATGAAACACATTTTGTGGACTCGTCTGAGTAGATTAATAAATAGTATTTGTACACATGCAGGCTAAAGAGCAATTTATCAGGTAGAAGACAGATGTGTATAGTTGGGGGCGGAGGAAGGGAATAAAATGCCCACCTGAATGTACGTTTGTGGTGTGTTGTTGATAAAGTGCTGTTGATTTAAGAAGAGTGTTGTTTAGTAGCAGTATAAAAGCCAATAATGTCACATGGTAATGAGTTTAGCCAGAAGACAACAATACATTGTCTCAAATACAAACAGCACAAGCCAAAGGGAGTTTTTTTAAACAGATGAAGTTGTTCTATATTTTACTAAGCTATTGCAAAAGGCAGAAACTAAAGAAAAACATTTGGCATAATGAGTGGGTATATTTCATTTATGCTCAGTAAATACAAAACAAAAAATCTGATTTGGTCTTGGTGTTTGGGGAAAGATCCCTATTAAATATTCTCCATTTTTAGCAGCTCACCGATTTGGTGTAGTGGTTAAGTGTACAGACTCTAATCTTGGAGAACCATGTCTGATTCCCCACTCCTCCACTTACAGCTGCTGGATGACCTTGGGCAAGCTATAGTTCTGTCAGAGCTGTTCTTGAAAGAGCAGTTTCTGTCAGAGCTCTCTCAGCCCCACCTACCTCACAGGGTGTCTGTTGTGGGGAGGGGAAGGGAAAGGAGTTTGTAAGTCGCTCTGAGACTCCGAGTGAAGGGTAGGGGTATAAATCAAATCTCTTCCTCCTCCTCCTCCTCCTCTTCTTCTTCGCCAGGCAGCTGCTATATTGAGGAATGTGCAATCTGAGCATTTTCAGACAATGTTGTAGCTGAAGGTCAGGAGCGTCTCAATAGTTCTACAATATGGTTAACCTAGCTAGAAGCAAATGTGGCTGCAGTGGAAATAATAGAGCAATGCAGGACATGATGCCCTAACATACCAGCTCTAGAGGGGCATTAGGCTTT
>NW_015164674.1:580120-597629 GCF_001447785.1 Gekko japonicus
TGTACCGGATTCGTTTCAAAGTGCTGGTTCTTACCTTTAAAGCCCTACATGGTCTGGGTCCAGCTTACCTAAGGGACCGCCTTTCCTCATATGTTCCCCCTCGAGCACTTCGGTCTGGGACCCAACACCTCCTGGCAATGCCAGGTCCACCTTATGCAGTTCCGCAGGGCCTGTAAGACGGAGCTCTTCCACCAGGCGTATGAGTAGGAGCCGCCACTAACATCATCGCTATTCCATCTCTACCTGGCCCTGGATGAGGTGAACATCAGTCCCTGGAGCAGATGAGGCTGAACAGTTATAAAAATGCCATCTGATATTATGTTGAACATCTAGAGCACTCTAGTCTTTGATTGTTATTAATGCTTTTGTATTGTGGGATTTATAAATGTTTTTAAAGTTGTTTTATATTGGCGTTTGCTACTTGTAAGCCGCCCTGAGCCCGCATTGCGGGGAGGGCGGGGTATAAATTGAATTAAATAAATAATAAATAAATAAATTTATCTAATTGTTTGCATTGTATGGTAGGCAATTGTTAACTGTATTGTTTGTAACTACTTGAAGTTTCTTTGACTTTTTCTATACCTTTATTTGATCATTTACTTCAATAAAGTTTGAAAAGTTAAAAACAAAAACAAAAAAAGAGCTAAATAAACAAGTGGCTCTGGGCACCCAGAGAGCTACAACTTGCCTTCACTGTGTCCTCTTGAGGCACTAGGAAACTGAAGAGTCTAGTTCTATATCCCATAAAGAGTTCCAGTCAAACTTTTGAGAGGCCTAGTATATTTACCATTTCAGAGGTCTGCTCCTTTAGTTTACCAAACCTGAAATTTCATTTGTGAGTCATATTTGCAGGCACAGTGATCTCTCTTAGGAGTGTATTTAATAGAATGTAAAAAAAAATGTAAATCAGTCTTTACAGTAAGGGCTGTGTAGTGAGAGCTGAAGTCTGGTAAATTATGTTTGATGATAAAACTATTTTGGAACAGCTCTGATTGACCTAATGAATTACTCCATTAATGTAAACACATTATCATTTAAGGCTAGATTTGAATCCACAGACATTGTAGGGTTGTATTAACACTAAGGCTGTTTTCATAAAAGAGAAATAATATTTACATTTTTAACATCTGCCTACACATTATGTAGATTAAAATCTTAGCATTTTCATGCTCTTAGAATTGCCGTGCTGTGGCAATCATCAACAAAAGTCCTTTGCTCTCCTCCTTTGCTCTGAACCAGCCCTTGTGATATTGGCTTCATGCATATCTAGACGATTGTCAACCAGTGGATAGGAGGGGGTATGCCAGTTTAAGAAGGGTGAAAAAAGTATTTTTGTGGTTCTGGATATTGTGTGTCAAACTCGCCTCTAGTTTGCCATGTATTCTGTGTGTTTCTAGGGGAATTCCTACGGGGGGGAGAGTGTGTGCGTGCGTGAGTGTGGGAACAGCTTGTTGTAGTGGTGAAAGTAATTGATCTAAGGCAGCTTCCCTCCTGGGATGAGCTTGGTGACATCTCCACTTACTCCACTTTAGAGATAATGTACTAGCGCGCAAATACCTAGGCAGGAATGAATGAATGAGAGGACTGATTGGAGAGGCCCTGTTTGAACTGACTATAATTGGGAGGTTTTCGCACAAGATTTTAGTTCTGACTCAGAAAGTCTTAGCTTGGAACATCTTTATTTCTCAATAAACAAATCACTGCCAAAGAGTCTTGTTGAGAGTAACTTTGTCCAAGAGTCTGACATTGTGGCTCTGAATAAAAGCATCAGCTTAGCCAGGCTTTTATTTGGCTTTTAATTAATGTTTGGTGTTGCCTTAGAGAGAAAGTTTATTTCAGTGAGACAAATAAGCTGTCAGACTCCTGCAACAATCAGAACCAACAACTCCCTTCTTCAGAAGGAAAGTTTATTGATACAGTATTGGCAGAGCATCTCTAGTTCAGGTTCTGTGTTAAGACTAAAGCAAAAAATGGATATACATGGTTCAAAGGGGTCACTGGGCATCGTGGAGCCAATCAAGACAAAAGACGGGGCCCGCCATAATGTAACGGCCCCGCATTCCCAGAGATGGTGTTACAGCTAGGAACCAAGGTCAGGCACATAAAACATATAGATAAGGGAGCGTCACCCAGACAGCCAGAGAAAAGAAACTAAAACATTCCAAGCAGCTCCCCCCCCATACCAGCTTCTATGGCAGTGAGCTGACATAAGCATCCTGTTAAGGGCCCTACATTCCCATCTTATGTGTACAGGTTCTGTAGAAAGGAGATCTGTGTGGTAAAAGAGAAGACTTTAACCTATCAAGGTAACCTGTCTGGGGAAAGAGGAATTAAATTTCCCTTCAGGTTTGATTCACCTTACTTGAGGCTCAGCTACAAAGTTTTATTCTCATTGGGGAAAAGTTCATAGTCTTTGGGGGTAAAGATGAAAGCTAATTTTACTTTATGTATTGAAGCTATTCACACATTCTTTTCTGTTAAACCTTTGTTGCTCATCTGTGTCTTGTCTGTCTAGTCAAATATCTAGGTAAAAGAGATTTCTATTTACCTCACAAATAATTACAGCCTTGATCTAGTAGGTTTCCAAATAACTGACCTTTAGGGAGCACATAGCAAACACACTACCAATCCTTTATAATTAAAGCTTGTGTCACTCTTATTATTGATTGTGGGTGGTGTGGGTTTAAAGAATCTATACAAGAGGCCACAGTGGTGGACTAGACTAGGGATGGGAATGAACTGAAAAAATGTGGTTCATGTCAGTTTGTGGTCAAACCATGAACCGAAGCACAAACCAAACCAGGAGGTTTGTTCGTGAACCAAACAGGTTCATGGTTCAAGGCCCCGCAAACCCTGTTGAAAGGGACTGCACAAAAGGGTTTTGTTGAAAGGGTGTACACAAAAAACAGCTGAGCAGCAGGGCGCAGCCTCCTCCCAACTGCTCAGCTGTTTATGGCTGTCTTGTGCAGTCCCTTTAAAGTTTAAAGGGAGTACACAAGGTAACCCAAAACAGCTGAGTGGTATGGAATAGGTTTTCCTCACCATTCAGTTTTTTTTGTGGCTTTCATGGGGAACAGAAAGCAGGGGTTTAAAGGGACTCAGAGTCCCTTTAAACCCCTGCTTTGTGCTCTATCCATGAACTGTCACATACGGCTTTAAAAGTTTGTGGAAGTCTGTGATGGTAGACCCATCACAAACTTTGCTTCATGAACCACAAATGTGGTTCAGTTCATGCCCATTCCTAGACTAGGCATTCCTCAGTCCAGTGGGCAGTTGCCTCAGAGTCTTCTCCTTCTCCCTCTCTCCCTCCCCATAAACATTTCCACAATTTTTGGTGTGGAACATTTGGTGTGGTACATCGATCAGGGAACAAATGTAAATAAAACAATCCTGAGAGTCTGACCCACAAATCAAACAGTCAACAAGACTTGCAGAGAAGATGCTTTCTGTATATTATGGTCAACAAGCACTACAACACAATAAACAAATTCCTTCAAATCATAAGAAACTCCTAGTGTAAAAATACATCATCAACGTCGTCTCTGGATTATATAACAACATTTCAAAATTGGATCTTCCCCAGGAAATATTAGAGTAGTACAAGAGCTCTCTTGCTCATAAAGTGCTTTACAAAAAGTCATGAAAGATAATACATTCAGATAGGATGCCTGGGATCCATTAGAAGCTTAGCAGTATTTTTTTGACTTCCGGTTTTCAACGCTTCAGCGATGGCTCCTCCGAGAGACGTGTGCCATGAATCGGGGATTAGGAGGGAGCGTGATCATGCACGCTCCCCCATGGAGCCCATAGGCAATGGGCTCCTAGCCAGGGGGCTTTGGAGAGTCCTACCTCCGGCCGTCAGCCAGTACAGGGGGGTACTCTCTGCCCCGAAGGTCCTGCCCTGATTCCCAGTATTGGACTCAAAGCGACCACCGGGACAAGCGTATGAAGATTTGGCGATTCTACTATGCCTAGCGAGATCCCAGGGAGACCTGCTGGATCGTTTTTGAAGATGGATGAGTGAGTTTAAGTTAAAGCGAGACATCGGAGCCCTGTTGCAAAGCCCCCACAAACTAAAGTGGGGCGGGGGAGGGGACGCCCTACCCTCTCAAGTGACTGAACAAAGCAGGATGATGGGGGACTGAGCTAACAGTAGCAATGGATTACAGTAGAAGGACTAGATCAGATAAATTTTCTAATAAAAGCATTTACAGACCCTCCAAGATGGCGATCAGAGGCTTTGATGGAGGTGGGACACAAGCTTCTCTCAGGAAGAAGAAAAACAGAGGACTAGGTCAAGTGACCTAACCATAGACTCTTCCTATAGCATGAAATCGGGTGCCATCTGCTGGCTAAAGTGGGATATTCGACGGGAACGGCTCTAAATGTGGCTATACTTTTAAAGGAACAGTGTTTACAGCGAGAAGCAGCGAGTTGTGGGTTGTGGATGAAATTGAGACTGTGTCTAGCTTATATTGGATGGTGGCAAGCAGATCAAAAAGTGATAATAAAGGGTGGATTACTCTTGCACTATAAAATCTGCATGCAAAGTGAATGGCATCTTCTATGTGTAGTATGACAATAGGTGACTGATAGTGTACAGTCTTCTGAGCCTATGTGTGTGTGTGTGTGCACAGTCCATTGTGTGTAGCAATAAATATAGTCCATAAAGCAAATATCCAAAAAAAAACTCTTGTCAAGAGAATTCCAATTGAACAGCAACATTTATAAGAAGTAGTAATCATATTTAAAATGTCTGGTTTTCTGTTCTACACTACAGTAAGCATAGTAATTGTTTTTTTAAAAAAAAACTCTTGTCAAGGAAAAAATATGTAGTAGTGGCCTTTTGGAAGTGAACAAATATGAATAGTAAGCAAAATCTCTTCATAAACTAATACTCTTATCATATTTCAGGACTGCCTGCTTCACAGAAACATGACTGAAGATCTGAAAGCATTTGTAGATAAATACAATTTTGATGTCCTTGTCATTTTGGCTAACTACTTATCAGAAGGAGGACAGGAAAAAAGGCAAATAGCAGTTTATTCAGAAAACATGGAGCTTGGGAATCAGGTAAGTATTTTAAAGAAAGAATGTAGTGTGTTCTTTTCTGTGTCATAGTATACAGTATTTCATGATGTGCTTTGCCATTAGATATTTTCAAAACTTTGAATAAGTGACATTCTTAAAATTTCTTTATCTGTTGAAAGACTGCAGAACAAACAGTGTTTATGTCTATCTATAAGCAGCAATGCAAACATCATGCAAGTGGCCTAACAAGAATGAGAGGCTGTTATGGTAACTCTATAAGTTACCAGTTCTCTTTCCTCCAGAGGAAACCTATTCCATAAAGTTTGTTCTGAACCATCAACAACTTGGGTAATAGAAAGTGAAATGTATTATTTTGGCAATATTTAATCAATTAAATATACATTAATCATATGTAGATTACAGCAATTAAAGAGGTGTCCTTTTCTTTCTCAACAGATTTGCTGTGAGTTAGAAGAATGTCAGAATCCTTGCCTGGAGTTGGATCCCCTTGAATATGGATGTGACCAATTCCTCATTTATCAACAAGAAAATTCTTTAGCAAATTGTGATGAAATTTTTCTATTAATGAAAGATGTTATCAGCAGGAGACATCCAGAAATGGCTTCTAACAGTAGAACATCTTCCACCGAAGCTGTTGCAGGGAGTGCCCCACTTTCCCAAGGGTCTTCTGGTATTATGGAGCTGTATGGTTCTGATATTGAACCACAGCCAAATGCTGTAAACTTTATAGAAAACCCACAAGACCATAATGCTCAAGCCCATGCTGATGTTAACATTGACCTTGTGAGTCCAGACAGTGGACTGGCTACTATCAGAAGTAGCAGATCTTCCAAAGAGAGCTCAGTTTTTCTTAGTGATGATAGCCCAGTAGCAGAAGGTGCTGCATCTCATCACAGTTTCCTTTCTGGTTTTGATTCCTATAGTCCCATTCCTGAAGGAGCAGTAGCTGAAGAAGAAAATGCTCAGTCTAGAAACAGTAGTGATAATTTTGATACTTTCAATTTTGATTTAGCACCAATAGCAACAGATCAGATTGGGTCTTCTCATTCTATGAACTGTTCCCCTGCTGATGATTTCTTCCATGACAGCGGTTCATCAGGAGAACAGCCACTGTCTGATTCTAAAGTAACTGATGAGGCAAATGTATCAGAACATGACAAACAACATTATTCAATGGATTTATTAATGACAACAAATGAAGAAGATGAATATGGCCATAGAAAAGAAAATCCTAGAGATTATTCTGAAAACAAATCAAATGTAGTTGACTTGGAAAGTGATTCTTCCTCGTGTCCTGAAGTGCTGAAAAATGTTGAGGGAACCCCACCAACTCCAATGAACAGCCTTGTGGAAAGCTCACCTTTAGCTAGTGGTCCACCTGTATTTTATCCTCAGGACATAATTAAAAAAATTATTGAAATTGATCATGTGAACAATTCTCAGTCTCATGTTAGATGTAATAGTTGGTGGGATGGCTTCGACTTAGATTCCAAAAATGCTGATGCATGGAGTTCAATGGAACCAGAATCTGTTTTTCAGAGTCCTGATTCATGGAAAGATTATAAAGCAAATGCATCACTGAGACAGCAGTTTGACAGAAGGGCTTCAGATTCAGTATGTATGCAACAACAACCAAAACATATGGAATATTCAAGAGCAGGTATTTGGGAGAACCGGTTTAGTCCAGCCCATAATGAGCATGCTTTAGACTATCGAAAAAAAGACAATGAACGACAAAAGGAAGACTTTGCTAACATGTGGAAGTCCTGTAAACCTGTTCCTGTCATGTCTGATCCATGGTCTCATGATGGATCAGATACTGGGTACATCAGGGCAAATTCTCCTAATGCTTGGGCAAAGGTTGACCATGATGACTCTGGGCATGCAGAAGGAATATGGAATGTTGTTCCAGTAGATTTTGATCAGATTTCACTAAGGAATCTTGATACATGGACTAAAACTAGTATAACAGAGTCACCAGAACTCTTAGCAGACCACCAATTTGAAAATCTAAACCATCAAGTTGATCTAGGATCTGAAAGCAAAGAACAAGGTAGTACAACAGAAAAACACAGAACATATGAAAATATGAGATATGATATTGGTAATATGCCGAAGAATGTTAAATTGTCTATGGAACACCAAAGCAACACTCTACATGAGCCAGAGCAATTTGACAGTACAGACAGCAGTGGTGTATATGACACCAATGTCAGAAAAGAAATACTTGGAAACCTTGTGCCATGGGAAGATCCCTTCTTGTCATACAGAGATTCAGACTTTATAACATCAGATACATGTGAAGGTGGGGTTGTTTCTCCCCCAGATACAAATTATTCATCTGATTCCTATGTATCTCCAACAGGGGCTGGGGATGAAAGAGAAAGTGAAGGCCAGCATTCTGAAAGAGAATCAGTGCTTGACCACATCATTAATTCAAGCTCAGGTGAACCTGAAACAAATGATGTAGCAAATGAAAAATTATCACAGCCATCTCCTATCAGCCCATCTCTTTTTAACAGTGAAAACATAGACCCATGGAAATCATCACTTAATGAAACTCAAATGGAAGCTGTACAGTCTGAAAGCATGCTGGTTACATACAATAAGACAGGTTTATCTGATTCAGAGCAAAAGGTTGACACACATTTTTCAGATAACTACAGTGTTGATGGAAGTAGCCCTTCTAGTTCTGAAGACTGTGGAATGATGCTGATTTCTAAACAAAAAAATAGTGACTTAGTTCTAAGCAATAGCATACTCACTGCAGAAGCTGAAATAGGCACCAGAGTAATCCTTGAGGATACACAACCAGTTAGAAATATTCCTGACTTGGCTGGGAGTTTAGGTTTGGAAGCAAGTGTCTTGGCAAACACAATTTCACTTAGTGATCGAGTAAAGGAAGACAAACTTCTAGATAAACAACTGAGCCAAGAGAGTGAACAGTTTCAGCAGAAGGAACAGGCTGCTGGGAAACACAGTAATATTTCATTTGCTTCAGCAGAAGGAATCAAGGAATGTAAGCTAACAGATGAGGGAAGTAGACAAGTCACAATTAACAATATTAAGAATGACATCACACAAAATGACGATACACCACTGTCACTTCTGCTCCCTTTGTCACATGTTAATAATTCAGAGGAAATCAGGACAACTTCTGATTATCCCAGCTCACCAGAAAGTTTAGAAGAAGTAGGAACAGAACCATCAGAAAGGAACATGTCATTTCCCAATCAGCTTCATCCTATCATCACAGAAACAAAGAAAGGGTCTTTAGATAACAATTTAACATGTTTTCCTGAGTTTCCCAAAGAAGATACCAGACATTTGGTACATTTTTACATAGCGGATGACTCAAAATATGATTATAATGAAGAATCTCCATTAGATTCTAAACATTTTGATGAAGATCTTTGTGCCCAGAGTGTAATGATCCCTGAGATGGAAAGCCTTTCTTCAAGTTCTCCCAGAGGGGAAAACAGCCAAGAAAAACATATTTCAGTAATGGAAATAGTTGACAACCAGGAGGTATGGAATGAAGTGATGAAGAGTACCTATAAGGCATCAGGTTCTTTGCCACATGAAACATCGATATTAATAAGAGAAAATCAGGAACTTTTATTTGAAAAATCAGATCCTACCACGGACATTTGTAACTTTGACTTAGAAACTCCTGACAACATCTCAGAAGTGAGCAGAGGTCATGAAACATCTTTGGAGAGAAAAAATCAAGACACTGAAATCCCACAGAATCCATGTGCAGAACGTGCTGAATCCCTAGATGTTTCAAATATGAATGGAACAAATAATACATTGTCATATGAAATGGATTCTTTTGAGAGAAGTGAAACTTCTGAATGTTTGGAGTTTGAGAATAAGCTTTCCAATGGGAAAATAATTGATATTGTACCTCACCATAAATTATCCCAAATTCTAGATGCGTGGAATATATCAGTGAATGAACAGATGCAATCTGTTGAAACAAGTCAGGAGATAAGTGAAGACCTTGAAACATCAGATATAAACAGTTTTCCAACAGATCTTCCAACAAAAAACACCTACAAGGAAGACAACTCCTGCAGTGGTTCCATTCATGAGTATATACACTCAAGTGCAACAAGTCCTGATATAAGTGATTCTTCTATAAATATGCATATTTGGGACAATGCACAAACAGCTAATACTCAAAAAGAAAATGAAGATATTTGGGATCTCCCAAATGATACCAAGTTAGAAGCATCTGGAAAAGAAAACCTTGAGAATAAAAGCCAAGAAAATTCTGAAACAAGCACTGATCACAAAGTTCCTAAAAACTTAGATCTTTGGAATGCACATGTGGATGATGATACAGAATCATCTCTATCTAGTCCCGGAATAGATGAGTATTCAGATTACTCAAATGTCTATCCAGCAGGGATACAGTCAGGTTTATACCTGGACAAATTGGAGGACACAGTTAATGATATTAGAGACCAGAACAGTTTGCAGTCTATTGAAACAAATCTTGACATTGATTCAAAACGTTCTGGTGTTCCACCTCATTTGGAAAAAAAGGTCCACACGGCAATTTTAAATAGAGGTTCTGAAGATGTCACTGCATGTAACACTTTGAGGGAGGAGGATGTTGAAGTTTCTGGATATTCAGCACACTGGGAAACAATTCAAGATAAAATACCTCTAAGTACTTCCTGTGAACAACCACATGATGCACATTCTTGGAATTCAATTATAGTGTATGATCATAATGCACAAAATACTGCAGTAAATCATGAAGAAGATTATACTTCAAAGTATTCAGATGCATGGGATGTACTACTGCAATGTCATTCAGAAAATGTAGTAGGAAAAGATCAAAAGTGCATAGCTCTTGGATTTCCAAATGATTCTTCAGAATGGTGGAACTCACAAAACCATAATGAGAGACTGATGAAAGGTCAGCAATTTAATTCTGATGACTTTCAGATTAGTGATGTAGTAATCAATGCCAATGATGCATACAAGCAAAGAAATGAAAAACTGAAGGAACTGAATTTCACTGATATAGCTAATGAAGAAAATGAGTTTGCTCAATATAATAGTGAAGATGATCACACAAATGAAGAATGCTCTTTGGTTACCCAAGAAGATTGTGATGCTGTGACTGTTGAAGAATATGGTCCACTGTCACCAGTGTGCAAAGATGAAGGAGATGTAAAAGAAGAGTCCTCTGTTAGAGCTGATATTGATCAAGATACTGTTAAGGTATCTATTCCAGAAAATAGTCAGACAAGCCTGTTAAGTTTATGTACTCATGTAGATTCAACACTAGGTTTGTTAAAAGATAGTATGAATGTAGCATCAGGCTGCCCAGTTGAAATTAACATAGATCCATTTGACCCAAATCTTTTGTACACTAGTGAAAAACCTCAATCTGACCCTTTAAAAACAGCAAGGAATTTCAGCCCAATGTGTGATGAAGACAGTGTTCCTCAACAGAATGAATTTGTTCCAGATATATTACAAAATAATACCCGGGGGGATTTGCAGGCCTTCACTGTTGATCCTGATTTGTGGACTGATGTTGAGCAGCCTTTCAATTTGAGAACAAACAGAGAAAATCCAGATATATTAAACCATTGTGATCAAGATAGCAGTTCACAAGCCTCAAGCAGTCCTGATGTTTGCCAGGAATATGAAAGCAAGCAAACATATGCAGAACCTTCCATTCTAGCAGAGCCCGAAGAAGCCACTCAGATGTCTCCCATACCATCTGATATATGTGAAGACACATTCAGTGTCAAGCAACAATTGACAGCTGGCAGAGAAGAATCCCATACGGAAGTAAACAGTTCATGTTTCTTAACTAATGATGAGTCCAGGGTTGATGAGTCCTACCAAATAATGTCTTTTAGAACTGAAGAACCATCTGAAATTGGACGGTACAATATCATCCAGGGCTCTAATGTAACAAACAAACCCAGTACTGAACAAATGTCTCTGACCAGTTCCTGTACTGATATTTTGGAAACAGTATCCCCAAATATGGAAAACAATAAAGTTGAAAATAAAAGCCTTGAAGAAAAGCAAGACTCAGCCTCCAAAGATGCAGTTAAGTACCCAAGTCATGTTGTTGCTCCAGGTTTGCCCACTGATAGTTCTGTATTTAGTGCCTTTCCTGACAGCAATCAAATTTCAGCCTTTGAGTATACAACAGAAATGACTGATAAATGGGAAACATCAGACCTGTGTATTGGTATCAGTAAAGTTGGAGGAAAGCAGGGCATCAATGAGACACAAATTATTAGTAGCTCATCTACCATATTAAATCATCTGGCAATGTTAGACAATGAACTACAAGAAGGAACAGAGACAGATCAAACATTCATAAAGATATGCTCAATACAAGCCTCCCAAGAAGAGGAAGGGAAAGATTGTCTAAATGGTATAGGGAGTCAGTATGCTACTAATTTTGTACAAGAACATGAAAACTTGCCAGAGAATAATAGTCCATGTTTTACAGAATCACTCAGTAAACAATCATCATTAGCATGTACTTCTCCATTTGATGTATCATTTGCCACAGAGTTCACTTTTCAGCAGGGTGATACAAACTTTGCAAAATCTAACAGTGAAGACATTAAAGATGAGGTTGCAGAATATTCTCAAGTAGATCAAGGTTGGGGGTCACTGTTGTTAGAATCTGAAGTGTCACCGGAATCTTCATACACTTCCAAAGGATTTGCATACAAAACCAAATCAAATAATGTTGACCTACAAACTGGTGCAGATGAAACAAACTCTTCAGAATTTAACACTGGTGACGTCAAAGAACAGATTGCATTATTTACTCAAGAAGATCAAGGCTGGGGATCACTTTTGTTAGAATCTAATTTGCCTCCAGAACCTTCAGATGTTTTGAAAGAGTTTGAACATGAAACAGGTTCAAGTACTACTGATTCAACAACTGGTAGAGTTGAAACGAACCTTTCAGAATCTAAACCCAGTAATGCCAATGACAAGGTTGGGGAATGTCCTCAAGAAGACCAAGACTGGGGATCTTTATTGCTGGAATCTGAAATGACTCCTAAATCAACTGATTCTTTGAAGGGATTTGAATATGAAACAGAATCAATTAATACTGATTCACCAGCAGATGGAGTCAGAGGAATGGCCAATGGTAAGCCATTAGTATAGTGACTAATAAAACAAGTTTGTTAGATAAATAAAAGTAAGATAGAGTAAATCTACTATGATGCTGAACTACAAGACAGTGAAATCTGTTTTATCTGTCTATCTAAGGATTTCAGAACTCTGTGTTTAACAAGTTCTACTGTAATCATTGTCTGAAAAATGGGACTTTGATTATTATTATTTTCTCACTGGCAAAGGAGACTAAGATTTTTCAAGGTTTTAACATTTACAATACAAAAAACTCTGTGTGTATTTACTCTTTTAACCTTTGTATATCACCGACATTGCCTTATGATTAAGCAGAATACTTGAGTAAATTAACCGAACCGAACCTAAAATAGGACACTGTTTAAATTAAATAGGAAATGCCTTTATTTTAAAATAGCCATAAACCAGAAGTTAGCTGTTCCAACATTTTTTTTTAATTTCAGAAGCTGTCTCTGATGCACATAGTTGTGAGGATGAAGTATGTCAGCCTGCTGAAAGTCCAGAGATGATAAGAAGGGAAGGAAGAGAACATATAAGGTTAATGGTTGCTGAAGATCAATCTTCACTAGAGATGGATTATGTGCTCATTACTGGTGAAGAAAATGTATCAGGGAAAGATATCTTGGTAACGCGAGAAAGTAATTTTGCTTCACAGGAAGCTGCAGCAGTAGCAGAACAAATAGATTCTCTTGAAACCTTTTCAGCAGACTCCTCGGATACATTTCAGTCAATCTCCATAATAAATGAAAGTGAAGGGAAGTCTGCTCTGGAGACTGAATGGGATTCTTTTTATTTAGAAGAGAAAAGTCTTGCTGTTGTGCCTCACAACCAAGAAGATGAAAAGAAATCACCCAAAAGCCCTGTGCAAGATCAGGAATGGACTATGGTGGGCCAAAATGGAGTGGATGATATATCACCTGAAGAAAGCTGCAGCGGGACAGACACAATAGAGTCACTGTCTAGACATTCTAGTAAAGAATTAGAAAAAGTTTTAAGCCAAGAATTGATCTATGAGACACAAGCTGAAACTCTGCTAGAGAGAAATCCTCACAAATCACTGGAACAAGAGGATGAAAATTCACACAATAGGGCAACAGATGCTTTTTTATTACATGTTGTTGCTGATGATGGTAAACTGGATGTCCATTCACAACAGCTTCTTGGCAGTGGCATGGTAACAGAACAAGGAATGGAAGAGGAGACCCAATTTGTTGGCAGTGACAGAAAACATGGTCATACAACAGGGTAAGGTGTTTTACTTCTGATTTTATTCTGTGCGAATGTAGGCGAAGTGGTCATAAAACATTCCAGAGCTAAATATTATTTTAATTCTACACAGCTAGAGTTTATATTTTACTTTTCTCTCCAAGTTATTCACTTTGATGTTTATAAATGCCTGCCTTAATAGGATGAATCCAAATTCATCTTGATACTTTTTGCTTCACAAAGGGCAACTACATATCATGTAGGGGTGTCATCCTCCAAGTGGGATCTGGGGATCGCCCAGAATTACAGCTCATATTTAGACTATAGAGATCAGTTCCCCTGGAGAAAATAGATGGTTTGCAGGGTAGACTCTATGGCATTGTATCCCACTGGGGTCCCAGCCTTCCCCAGGCTTCATTTCCAAATCCCCAGGAGTTTCCCAACCTGGATCTGGCAACTCTATCCCCACATCCCCTGCTGGTGGCCAAGCGGGACTGGCAACCATGATATAATGTTGTAGTTGATGAATTCATGTATTATATGCATTCATTATTATACTAGGAATAAGGCCCATTATGGAAATAAATACAACGAGCTCTAGAAAGAGGCTCTGGACAGGTGCACTCAGCGTCAATTTTCTGTGGTGACCTCAGCAGGGTATAATGACACAGAGTCCACTGTTTTCTCCAAGGGAACTGCCATCTGAAGAGCACTTGTAATTCTGAGTGATCTCCAGCCCTCCCCTGGAGATTGGCAACAATGGTTTCCCAGGAAATGACTGGTTTGGAGGGTGGAGTCTATGGCATTGTACCTTTCTGAGGTCCCACCCATCCTCAAATCTCACCCTTTCCAGGCTCCACCCCTCAGATCTCCAGAAATTTCCCTACCTGGAGTTGGCAACCCTATCTCCTTCCCAGCCAACCATCAACCTACCTTTATTTGCTCCTCTGACTTCAGCTTTCCGTCTCCTCCCCCTCCCTGCAGCCTCTCCCTAGGAAAAGTACAGTCTTTCTCCTCAGTGGGGACCAGAGCAACTTACATCATTCTCCTCTCCCACTTTCGATCTGCACAACAACCATGTGAGGTAGGTTAGGCTGAAAGTCTGTGACTGGTCTGAAATCACCCAATTAGCTTCCACAGCAAGAACCTGGGTCTGGAAGACCCTACCCTGAAGCACTAACTGCTACATCACACTGGCTGTCATAGGGGGGCCACCTCAGCAGGGTATAATGAGACAGAGTCCACAATTTTCTCCAGAGGAACTGATCTCTGCCATCTGGAGAGCAGTTGTAATTCTGAGTGATCTCCAGCCCTCACCTGGAGATTGGCAACAATGGTTCCCCAGGAGGAAAAGTACAGTCTTTCTCTGCAGTGGGGACCAAAGCAGCTTACATCATTCTCCTATCCCCCTTTTGATCTGCACAACAAATTTGTGAGGTAGGTTAGGCTGAAAGTCTGTGACTGGTCTGAAATCACCCACTCAGCTTCCACAGCAAGACCCTGGTCTGAAGGGCTAACTGCTATGCCACACTGGCTGTCCTAGTTGAGAGCCAGTTTGGAGTAGTGGTTAAGAGCATGGACTCTAATCTGGGAGAATCATATTTGATTCCCCACTCCTCCACATGCAGCTGCTGGTGTGACCTTGGGTCAGTCATAAGTTCTTTCAGAGCTGTTCTCTCAAGGGCATTTCTCAAGAGAGCTCTCTCAGCCCCACATGCCTCAGGGTGTCTGTTGTGGGGAGGGGGAGGGAAAGGGATTGTAAGCCACTCTGAGACTTCTTGGGGTAGTGAAGGGTGGGGTATAAATTTAATCTCTTCTTCTCCTTCACATTTAATTTAAATATTAAAAATAGAGGGGCTTCTGGAGGTGAACAGGATCAAGCAGCCAGTTGTCATGTCAGTGAGTGTCATCAAGTCACCCAGAGGGCGCTGCCAGGCCTCAGGTACCCAACCTCCAGCTGGAGCCTGAAGATCATCTGGTATCACAACTGAACTCCAGACAACAGATCTCTCTCCCCCTGGAGAAAATAATTGTTTTGAAGGGTGGACTCTATGGCATTCTATTCAGCTGAGGTCTCTCTCCTCCCCAAACTCTGCCTTCCATAGACTCAACCATAAAATCTCCAGGAATTTCCCAACCTGGGGCTAGCAACCCTAGTCAGGATGGGCCCCAATGAGTTTTCTCTCAAAGGCCAAAATAGGCCTGGAAGGGGCCTCCCCCCACCTTTTACTGACAGAACCAAGCTTGGTTGCCTAGCAACAGCCACTGAAGTGAAAGTGAACTTAGCAGCAGGAGGAGGTGAAGCATCTTCGTCAGGAGAGACAGCCATTATGGCAGTTTATTCTGTCAGGGAATAGTGGCCAGGCTGGCAGTGGGCGGGCGAGAGGAGTGGACCCAGCCCCCCACCAATGGCATGCAAGTACTCTTGAATGGCAGTTGATGGGCCAATGGCTGATGGAGTACACAGCACAGCCAATGGGAGAGCTGGAAAGTGCCACTATATTAGGCGTTTATATATTTCAGGTACCCCACTGATTACTGTATCTATTATAATGGGGCCACAGAGAATGGTCTACCTACTCTGTGGCCTACAATTCACTGCAGAGAAGAAAGAAATCATGGAACCTTGAATTCATCCCAGATTGTTCTCTTCGTAGCCTAATAGGCTACCAGTCCCAAAAATTCTGTTGACAGCTCTGGTTCAAACAACAACGAAGAAGAAGAAGAGAATGGTCTACCTACTCTGTGGCCTACAATTCACTGCAGAGAAGAAAGAAATCATGGAACCTTGAATTCATCCCAGATTGTTCTCTTCGTAGCCTAATAGGCTACCAGTCCCAAAAATTCTGTTGACAGCTCTGGTTCAAACAACAACGAAGAAGAAGAAGAGTGGTTTTTTATACCCCGCTCTTCACTACCTGAAGGAGTCTCAGAGCGGCTTACTATCTCCTTCCCTTCCTCTCTCCACAACAGACATCCTGTGAGGTAGGGGGGGTTGAGAGAGTTGTGACTGACCCAAGGTCGCCTAGCTGGCTTTATGTGGAGGAGTGGGGAATCAAACATGGTTCTCCAGATTAGAGACTGCTGCTCTTAACCACTACACCAAACTGGCTCTCAAGGTTGCACCTAGCATTTGCCAAATCAGTGGGATACGGTGATTCCCAGTTATATATTATATCGGAAGGACAGGGGGGGAAGGGTTGGAGGTGGGGTGGCGCTGTATGTCACAGAGGGTATAAAGTCCAGAAAGATTGAGAGGCTAAGAGAATTGGATTCACTTCTGGAAATTCTATGGGTTGAAATAGGGGGCCCAAAAAGAAACTTAACACTGGGAATTTGTTATCACCCACCAGATCAAAAGATAGAGGAGGATTATAAAATGATGAATGAATTAAAGATAGCGGCTAGACAAAAATACTGTCTCGTAATAGGTGATGTTAACTACCCACACATTGATTGGATCAATATGTGTTCTAGTCGAGAAAAAGAGATTGAGTTTCTAGACACTCTAAATGACTGTGCTATGGAGCAGATGGTCACGGAACCTACCAGGGGAGAGGCAATCCTTGTTTTGGTCTTAAGTAACACTCAAGATCTGGTGAGAGATATAAAAGTGATTGCACCGCTTGGGAACAGTGATCATAATGTTGTTGAGTTCAACATTTGTATAAATAGGGAATTGTCCAAAAAGACTGACACAACCACTTTTAATTTTAAAAGGGGTAACTTCTCTGATATGAGGGGACATGTGGGGAGGAAACTGAAAGGAAAAGTAGAAAGGGTCAAAACCATTGGGGAAGCTTGGAAACTATTTAAAACTACGATCCTAGAAGCTCAAAAAAATATTCCACAGGTTAGGAAAGGCGTAAACAGGTATAGGAAAAAGCCTACATGGTTAACAAACAAAGTAGTGGAAGCTGTAAACGGTAAAAAGGATTCCTTTAAGCAGTGGAAAGCTAGTCACAGTGAGGCTGATAAAACGGAACACAGGCTATGGCAAATAAAATGCAAGTCTGTGGTCAGGCAGGCAAAAAGGGAATATGAGGAGCATATAGCAAAAAACGTAATAACCAACAATAAAACCTTCTTCAAA
>NW_015164674.1:598229-598875 GCF_001447785.1 Gekko japonicus
GGGATCAGTACTTCGTCCACTGCTTTTTAACTTGTTCATTAATGACTTGGAGTTGGGAGTAAGCAGTGAAGTAGTTAAATTTGCGGATCATATGAAGTTGTTCAGGGTGGTGAAAACCAGTGAGGATTGTGAGGCACTCCATTGGGATCTGTCAAGGATGGGCAAGTGGGCGTCAACATGGCAAATGGGGTACAATGTGGCCAAGTGCAAGGTGATACACATTGGAGCCAAAAATCCTAAATATAAATACACATTGATGGGGTCTGAACTGGCAGAGACTGATCAAGAGAGAGATCTTGGAGTTGTAGTAGAGACAGTGTGTGAATGCATTAAAGAAGGCCAATGCTATGCTGAGGATTATTAGGAAGGGTATTGAAAACAGATCAGCCAATATCATAATGCCCCTATATAAATCAATGGTGCGACCTCATTTGGAATACTGTGTGTAGTTCTGGTCACCACACCTTAAAACGGATATTATAGCTTTGGGGAAAGTGCAGAAAAGGGCAACTCGAATGATAAAGGGGTTGGAACACTTTCCCTATGAGGAAAGGTTAAAGCGCTTAGGGCTCTTTATCTTGGAGAAACGACTACTGAAGGGTGACATGATTGAGGTTTATACTATTATGTATGGGGTAGAGCAGGT
>NW_015164674.1:598885-608566 GCF_001447785.1 Gekko japonicus
AGAGGTACTTTTCTCTCTTTCTCACAATACAAGAACTCGTGGGCACTCAATGAAATTGCTGAGCGGTTGGGTTAGAACAGAGAAAAGGAAAGTCTTCTTCACCCAAAGAGTGATTAACACATGGAATTCACTGCCACAGGAAGTGGTGGCGGCTACAAGCATGGACGGCTTAAAAAGGGAATTAGATAAGCATATGGAGCAGAGGTCCATCAGTGGCTATTAGCCACAAGGTATAGACAGGGGCTCTGGGGCAAGTGATGCTCTGTCTTCTTGGTGCTTGGGGGGGGGTCAACAGTGAGAGGGCTTCTAATGTCCTGGCCTCACTGGTGGACCTCCTGATGGCACCTGGTATTTCTGGCCACTGTGTGACACAGAGTGTTAGACTGAATGGGCCTTTGGCTTGATCCAACATTGGCGTCTCTTATGTTCTTATGAGTTGCCAAGAATAAAGCCTACTCAGAACTTCTTTTACGCCTGTTGTTTGATATGTTAATTTATTTGTATTTAATTCCTTTATATATTCTCTGACTTTGTTTAATCAAACAACTCTGGGTGTTGAACTATAAAGGACTTGAAAGGGAGGGGAGTTCTGTGTTATACCCGGGACCATTGTTGACACCGGAGGAAACCAGCACTCCTTTTAAATAAATAACTGGTATGTCCCCCAGACTGCACTAAGCTCTAGTGATCAAAATCTATTAGAAGTCCCTGGCCCAAAGAGCGTCCGGCTGTCCTCAACCAGAGCCAGGGCCTTTTCAGCCCTGGCTCCAGCTTGATGGAACTCTCTACCTGCTAACATCAGGGCCCTGCAGGATTTGTTAATCAATGGTCTAGTGGACTAATCAGCTGTGAACAGATGCTGGTGCACTAACTGCTTCTACCCTCTCCCCCTCTGTTAAAGTATTGTTAAAGTAAAGTAAACTGGGGGACTAAAATTGTATTACGGCACCATATGGGTTTGGGGTATTTCTAGAATTGTACTTTAGATGATTTATGATTTTATATGAATTTTATAGAACTTTGCTGTGCACCGCCCTGAGCCTGCTTGCATGGAGGGTGGTATAAAGCCTAATTTAATGCACTTTCACACACACTAAATAATGCACTTTCAATCCACTTTCAATGCACTGTGAAACTGGATTTTACTGTGTGAAATGGCAAAATCCAATTGCAAATAGTCACTGAAGTGGATTGAAGTGGAACTGGCTGTCTTCTGCTTCTTCTTTCAGTTCTGCTGCTGCTGCGTCATTGTAGGATTGCAGCTTACAGATACACACCTGAACAGCATACTCAAGATTGCAACAGCACAGACACTTTGATGCAATAATTCAGAGCAAGAGGTGTCAGTTATCAGACACTGTTAAGTAAACAAAATATTGCAAGAGTGCTAATGTTTTAAGTATATTTTTATTTTAAGTTAAAAAAAACCCTTTGTGTTTGTGTTCCTTATAAAGTTTATATCTCTGCTACCTGGCATTACATTTTATGACACACATGGCCCAGCCCAACAAGGTCTCATTTATGTCAGATCTGGCCCTCATAACAAATGAGTTCGACACCCCTGCTCTATGGCTTAGCTCCGGAAGACCTGGGAAATTTCCAGTGTATCTCTGCAATGTCATTTCTGGGTACATAACCAGAAGAAATGTTACAGCATTGTGTACCATGAGTGACATCATGCCAGCTCCGGGTTAAGAAATAAATACCTGGGAATTTGGGGGGATCTGCCCGAAAAGGTTGAGATTTGAGGAAGGGAGGAGTTTCAGTGGAGTATAATGCCACAGAATCCACCTTGCAAAGTGGCCATATTATCCAGTTGAACTGATCTCTGTCATCTGGAGATCAGTTGTAATCCCAGATCTCCAGCCACCACCTGGAGGTTGGTAACCCCTCCCTGCTCCATTCCAAAAACTCTCAGAGCAGCCCTACATTTCGGAGCCAATCAACATATATTTATACCTAGTATTTTTGGCTCCAATGTTCATTACTTTGCACTTGCCCACGTTGAACAATTCTCAACATCAAAATAGAAGCAGGAAAAAATACTGCAACATGAGACTCAGGTGTTAGTAGTATAAATATTTAAGCAAGTACATAAGTTACACATATCACACAACACATATGTGAGATAGAAATTTTCATGCAGACACATTTCTTGAAAGATGGGCAATATTTATTATGGTCTGAAACAAAAAAGTTCAAGGTTTATTTTATTTTTTATTCATTCAATTTATACCCTGCCCTCCATGGAATTCTTCGTGTTATATTTTTAACTGTATTGTAAACTCTGTGGCTTTAATTGCATCTATTGTTTTGCTTTCATTTTTTTTAATTAAAAATTAAGTTTCGAGTTAGCGTGACTGGTATTTCTTGCATTTTACTAGTGTCAGGAAGGAATTTGTAGGAATTCACTCTTGACTTCCTTAGGACTCTTGACTGCCTTCTCCAATTGTTTTTTTCCCCACAGAATGTTGTTCCCCTTCTTTTTGCATGCATATATATAGAGAGATCATCTGGTTTCTTGCTGTGTTACTCAGTTCTGCATCACAGCACAATTTTAACAGCATTTTAAATAAGAGCACATCATGCCAAACATGCTAAACATCTGTGCTATTTACATAAATACTGCAAAAATTGCACCCTGACCAGCTGACTGTATTCTTTTGCTGATGCTTGCTTTCTTTCTCTCAGTGTAGATTTCTTACTCCCTCTCTGGAAAGAAAGGGGAGATTTTTTTTCTCCCTCCACTGACAGTTTGCCAGATAAATTTTGGGCATGTTAAGAATTTGACACAACTGCACAGGGGATCTGAAATGTGTGGAGAACTGTGAATGCTTCTCAGAGCTGCTGTGTTTTCTGCTATATGCAGTAGGGTATCTGAAGGCAGGTGATCATCCTTATTTAGAAGTACCACTGGTCATGTGATCAGGAAAATGGTGGAGATCTGTATTCCTAGTAAGCTGCTACAGAAGGGAGATGCTGAAGTGAAGTAATAAAGATTTTTTTTTATTTTCACTCTGGAAAATAGCTGTCTAGAAAAGGTAAGGGCTTTTGTTTTTATATCAAGAGACTGGCAGAGAAAGAGCTTTTCCAGTTAACAGCTCTGATGTTGCAGGCAGAGGGTGATGAGTATTAAAAAACGGGGATGAGAAGAATACTGTCAGCAGGATGTGAGGCATCCACTGCCTCATTATGGAAAATTAGGCAGCTGTGTGTTAATTCTGTCACATCTTCTTATAAAAGGAACTGTATGTCCATTCCATGGATTTGTCTTGTCAGGAAGCTGATGTAGTATTTGTAATTAGGGAACAAAACTTTACTGTGTGTTTAATTGCATAAACACTCTTCATTATTGTCATCTGGTCCTTATCATAGCTTTCAGAGTATGGTGTAAGTGTATGTGGGAGGCACTGCTTTTCTCCAACTGGATTAAAAGCTTGTTGAATTAAGGAAGCACTATAGCCCTTTGAGATCACATCAGCCTTACAGCTTAGTAACAGACAATTGCAATGTTTTTGATGTTTTGCTGTATCAAGTGAAGCATATGACATTTCTTTCTTACAACATCCTCCTATATTGTTAGTGAAAAAGCTCTAGTAACTGTTTCAGAGAGAACTGTTTCATGCTGACATAGAGCATTCATACAAGTCTTGAAAAATTACAAGCACTTTTAAAAGAATATATATGAAAACAGTGGCTGATTTGTCTGCAAAATAAACTTGAAACATTCCTGTGAGAGATTATTTGAAAACACATTTTGTTTAATTAAAGAAATCACTCTCTCCCTACCGACATGCATATAGTATTCCTAAATAAATATTTAAAGCATGCTGGGAATCAGTGTGAGGAGAGATATATGAGTTGTTCTTTTGTGTGTTGTATGGGTAATTGAACATGAAATCCAGAAAGCAGAGTAATAAGGAAGAGTGGGTGATGAAGAAGTAGGAACAGCAGAAAGAAAGAAAGAAAGAAAGAAAGAAAGAAAGAAAGAAAGAAAGAAAGAAAGAAAGAAAGAAAGAAAGAAAACATAAAATTCTTTTAAGACTAAAGATTTTCGTAATACGAGTATCTCAGTCTTGAACCACTAATCTATAAAATGGAAACAGTTGTACCTTTCATCAAAAGATTAGCATAAAATTAATATGAATAAATGATTTTGATTGGTATGTATGTATATTTTGTATCGCTCATATACAATATGCTTCTAGTTCATGTTTGTAGGTTTAAAAACTTCAAAAAGAAGGAAAAATTATTCACGGGAAAGGTGGTTTCTAATAAAATACTCCAAATGGCACAGCTGGGAGAGAGTTGTTCAGTTAGGGTTGCCAGCAGGGATGCCAGATCCAGGGGGCAGGGATGCCAGATCCAGGTTGGGAAACTCCTGGAAATTTGGAGATGGAGCCTGTTGAGGACAGGAACCTCAGTGGGATACAATGCCATAGAGTCCACCCTCCCAAGCATCCATTTCTCTAGGGGAACTTTTCTCTGTAGTTTGTAATTCCAGGGGATCCCCAGGTTCCACCTGGAGGCTGGTATCCCTATGTGGAATGTCTTGCCATGATGTAATGGGCACAAGTGCAGTTCCTCCTACATCAGTAGTTGGGTTTTCTTGAGCAAAACCTGTAATTTCACGTTAATTTCATTTAGCAGTTTATTAGTAGAAAGTTGATAAATGGGGAGTGGTTTCCAGATAATTATTCTGGAATTGCTAATCACTTGCTGGATCAAACTGATGTCTGAAAAACCCAAAGCTCTTTGTGGAAAAATGTTCTTGATTATTTTGGACTGTACATTCCATTTAAGGTTGTCAACTGGAGATTGGGAGATTCCTGGACATTTGGGGCACAGCCTGAGGAGGGTGGAGTTTGGGAAGGGGAGAGGACTCAATGGGGACGTGATACCATAGACTCTACTCTTTGAAGCTGCCATTTCCTGCCAACAAACTGATCTATCTGGTGTGGGAATTAGTTGTAATTCCAGGGAAACGCCAGGCCCCACCTGGATGTTGGCAACTCTAATTCAATCAAAGCTCAGCCTGTTTGATAATCAGATAAGATACAGCGTGTGTTTGCTCCCCATCTATGCAGGGTTTTAGGGCCTTTTCTGTGCCTGCGACCAAAACTCATTTGAAGGGACATGGTAGCAGAGGTTTGGTAACTTTTATTACTGTTGATCTGAATGTTGATGTACAAGTCCTAGAAAATATCTGTCCTAACAACATCCAGACTCTACTTGCAAAGGGTTCTCACTTTGGTCCTTTATTATGTGTTAATGTGTATATCCCCCCTAGGGGTGCTGGTTTTCAGCCTGGGAGGTGCCTTTGGGACTCTTTATCAACTACATTGGAATTGTTGCTTTTTTTAACAAAATTTTTATTCAGGATATAATCAATCACAACCAACATTGATTTTACATTTATACCCTTTACATCCTACCCCCCCCCCCCCCCCAATATGGCTTCCCACAGTGCTACGACCTCCTGTATATTGCTTAACCTTCTCTCATCCATCTATTTCCTCATTACACGTTCACTAGGTAACTATTTTTCAACTATTTCAATTATTATCTCTATCCTTTCTTGTTACTAAAATTCAATATTCAGTAGTTATTAAAGCAAAATAAATTGTCTCTTACATCCCAATATTTTCCCAAATAGTCTTTTAAATCTCTCCAATCATTATAGAAATCTTCTGCTTCCATATTGTCAAGCTTTCGAGTCATTTTATCCATTTCAACCGAAAACAGTAACTTTTTAAGCCAATCCTCCACTCTCGGGACTTTCTCTTGCTTCCAACATTGAACATAGGTCATTCTGGCTGTTGTTATCATATACCACATCAATGTCCTTTTCGCCACATTGACCTCTTCCATTTTTAGCCCCAAAAGTAATATTTCTGGTTCTTTCTTGAATTTACATTTCACTATTTTTTCCATCTCTACATGAATCTTACTCCAGAATTTTTTTGCTTTTTCACAAGTCCACCACATATGATAAAACGAGCCCTCAACCTTTTTGCACTTCCAACATTTGTTTGACATATTAGTATTCATATTAGCAATCTTTTTGGAGTCATATACCATCTATACATCATCTTATAACAATTTTCTTTTAAATTATTACATGTTGATATTTTCAGTGCATTTTAACTACATTGGAATTGTTGATCCCCTGATATTCTATCGTCAATATTATTTTATGTGGTGATTTTAATGCGAGAATAGGTATGGGAGAATTAGATGTAAAAGCAGGTTTGAATGCACAGATTGCAGTGCATGCTCACTTTCTAGACCACTCAGTGAAGGATGTGGTTGTAAATAAGTATGGTTTAAAACTTTTGGAACTGCTCTCATTTGTTAATTTACATATTCTTCATGATACTTTCTTTGATTCATCTAGAGGGACTTTCACCTTTTTGTCCACACGTAAGGCTAATACAATGGATTACATAGCCATTTCACCTACCCTAATGAACTCTGTGGCTAGTTTTGAAGTTGTGGACTCTCCTCTGAGCAATCATTGACCGCAACATCTGATATTTAACATCAGTCCCAAGGCTCTATTGAATCCAGATGAGGGTTTTGCAGAATTTACTAGAACTAGCCTTAGGGGACTTAGATGGTCTGAAAAATTACATAATGTACTATCCCAAGTTTTCACAAGCCCAGAGATTACTTCATTAAGATCTGCTCTATTACATCATAGTATTGATGTCATAAAGAGTTTTGCTGACAACAATACTCAACTCAAGCCATTTCTTATAAATAATAGGCCTATGAAACTTTCCTTATTTGCAAAGAATGGATGGTATGAACATGATCGCAAGGTGCTTCAAAAGGTGTTAGTTCACCAGACATAATACTGATGGGGCATTGATGCCTCGTCTTTTACAATTAAGATCCCACTGTAAGAATTAATTAAGGAAAAGAAAGCTGATTATGCTAAATTACTTTGGGATGAGCTGGAACATGTGCTTATTGAAAAAAATGAACCTCATTTTTGGGAATTAGTGTCTAACAAAAGAAGTGTCTCTGTCAGTCTGATGCATTCATATCTGGCAAAGAATGGTTTACATACTTAAGTTTTGGTTCTGGATCCCAACCTCCTCCTACTTCTGTGGACATATCTGTGGAGATCAAAGGCTTAATAGCCTCTTTAACCCCTGGTAAATCTCCTGGGGAAGATCTGATTCCCCCAGATGTATATAAAGGTTTTCCAGACTGGTGGTCCCCCATGCTGGCTAGAGTTTTTTCACAAATTAATGACACAGGCTTGATTCCTTTCAAATGGAAATTAAGCATTGTTGTCCCTATATGTAAAAAGGGGGTTAAAGCTGCTTCTACAAAGCTTGCTTGATATGGTGGCTAAGCTATATAGTAAATATCTGCTGTCTAAATTAGAAGACCGGGTAGGTGAGAAGCAAATTAGTCATCCAGTTCAAGCAGGATTTAGGAAAGGATTAAGGACCACTGATCCTTGCCAAACACTTCATCAGCTGGCTTTCTCAGGTATACATGGCCCTTTGAAGACTTTATATGTTGTGTTTGTGACTTGGCCGCTGCTTCAAGAGCTACATAAATATACTCACGCCCAAGTCAGAGTAGGAACTTCTGGCTCTTTAACTGACAAGATACCCATCTGGAAGGACGTGAAGCAGGGATGTGTGTTGGCTCCCCTACTATTTAATCTGTATATTAATAACATTGTTGGGAGCCTATCAAATCCTCATTTTGTTCCTCCCTCATTGGGCCATCAAAAAATTTCAAGTCTGTTATACACAGATGACATGGTCTTAATTTCTCTCACGGAAATTGGTCTGAGGAGGCTATTGCACCAACTAGTACGCTATTGTAAAGAAGAAGCTCTCACCATTAACTTTGAAAAGACCAAAGTAATGGTTTTTAGAAAAAGGGCTAAAATTTCTTCCTGAAGTATTTTGGGCAATCCAATTAAATAATATAGCTCATTTAAATACCTTGGTGTAACATTTTGAGAGACTCTAAATTGGACCGCCCATGTGGCAACAGTTGAATCGTTGGCACTAAGAATAGTTGGGTCTGTCTTGAGCTTTTATTATTCTAAGGGTGGATGACTTATAGATCCTTCTCTGAAACTATACAAGGATAAGGTTATACCTCATCTCTTATATGGAGTTGAAGTGTGGGGATGGAATGATGACAACCAGGCCAGTCTTGAAGTAATTCAGAACCAGTTCTTAAGGTGCATTCTATTCTTTCCCAAGGGGTCTCCAGCTGCTTTGATGAGAGCTGAAACTGGTATTCCCTTTCTTAGGGCTCAGGTGCATTTAACAATTATAAAATATTGGAAAATAATTGAAAACTTAAGATCTAAATCACTTAGCCAATAATCTTTCAATTTGTTGTTATCCAAAGACCAGAAACCAAGGAAAGAGCTGTGCACAAAGACACTGAAATTTCAAATTGTTAATGTATTAACAAAACAAATCAGAAAGTTACAGACATCCTATATGTATAAACAAACTGTAAAAGTTCTAAGTATATAAAAGTTTAACATCCTCAGAGGCAATACCAGCTTGTTGATGCTTTGGAGTAGTTTCCCAGAAGAAAATTTTGACTGGTTGCCTGTTTATGTGAACTGTATACTCCTTGTGTAGGAAACCTTTGATACATCTATATCTCAGATGTTGGTGAAACATGTAATAGTTTACTGTCCCTTGAGAAAGAATATTGAAATGAATATTGAAATATCTGGAACCTTGGTTGGACTGTCATTGTAGAATTTACACAAGCCACTACTGGAGGAATTTATATTACTACTGAAACAGTTTAACATTTATATACTGTATTTAGGACCTTTACAGTTTGTTTATACATATAGGATGTCTGTACCTTTCTGATTTGTTTTGTTAATACATTAGCAATTTGTAATTTCAACGTCTTTGTGCACAGCTCTTTCCTTGGTTTCTGCCATTTGCTGTATGATCTCCTTTGTGAATTACTCTTAGTTATCCAAAGACCTGCACGCCTTGTGTTTCCCAACAGCATACTTTCAAGATACTCCATCCCTGATGATCTTCTAGGAACATCAATAGATAACGCCAACTTAGAAACTGGATCTATGATTTTGACATACGGTATTGACCATTCTTTAATATTAAAATCAACAGCAGCAGCATGGTACAAACTAATTAAATTGGATCACACTAGAACTTCCTATCTTGTCAACATCTCTAACTATGTACTTGCCTCATTACGGCCCCGGTCACACGGGCCGGATATCGCAGGGGGGAGGCGTGGCTAATTGCCCCGGCGCAGTTTGATGTGCGATTATGCAATCAGACATGCCGGCGGCACACCACGGGTCCTTCCCTCGGCGTCGGCAGGTAAACGAGGGACCGGAGGGGAATCCCGCGCTCTGGCGCGATCACACCACGGGCGTCTGGAGGCAGCCCGTGGCAAACATTTACTAGTACCTTGGAGGTACTAGTTTTTTAACTTGCATTGTCGGTGGTAAGCCACAGGTGCGCTCCACTTCCCAGATGTTGGGGTGTGATCGTGCCCGGATAATCCGCCTACCATCCGTGCCTCTCCCGCGGCAACTTTGCCATGTGACCGGGGCCTACATTCTTTTTGTCTGTTATATTCTAATCCTAGAGCCAAATTTTTGGTAGGAATTTTATCTGGTTTAAGTTTATACCCAAT
>NW_015164674.1:608601-614042 GCF_001447785.1 Gekko japonicus
AGGCTCCCCGTCAGGGCCGTGTTTTCTCCCCGGCGTCTGATCGTGCCGGGGAGAAAAGGCGGCGCGGCGCGGCCAGGGGATCCGTGGGATCCCGCCGCTCCGTTTCAACTTTGGCGCGGCTTTTAAAAGCCACGCTTTTGGGCGGCTTTTCCCCTGCCGTGTGGCAGGGGCCAGTGTAAACCTTTCACAGTTACACTAGTTTTATGCCTGGTATATACATCCTACAGCTGAAACTTAGAAGTAGTACATATCAATATTATTCCTGTGATTGCTACTTTTAGTATTATTGTTCCATCTAATAATTATGGCACTGTAGTTAAGACTGATCATTTCTGAAATTACATCCCTTGCTTCAGACTTCTTTGTATTCAATTTCCTCTGTGGAATGTTTGTTTTCCAAAGAAGTAAACATTTCTGTTTATATTCTATTGGCATTGTCATCTAGGGTTGCCAACTGGTTTCAGTCATTGAAGCTTTTAATGGCATGGAGACAAATAGGATCCTATTAAGTCTTTATTTTTTGTATAATCTTTTTGTCTGTTATATTCTAATCCTAGAGCCAAATTTTTGGTAGGAATTTTATCTGGTTTAAGTTTATACCCAATTGCTGAGAAATTTTCAGTTTTGCTATCTGATACTGATGTGTATGTGTCATATAGAGTTTCATTATTTGCCCTTGCTGCAAAGAAAATAAGGTTTAAAGTGGCAGTGAGAGGGGATGTAACTTAGATACTTGTTCTTACTATGATTGTTATTGCACTCTATTTGTAGTTGTATTTTCTTACTGACTTCTGGTTCTACATGGTATTTTTGTTTATTTGCTGATTTATAGTTTGTATTCAATCTGTATTTCTCTCTTTTGAGGGTTTTGTAAACTTTTAATGGCCAATGGCTATTTATAATCAACTGAACCGAACTGAAGGGTGTGTTCCCCCCACCCCAGTTCCTACAGCTCTCTGTTTTCAAAGCTCTATCACTTTCATACTCCAGCATCATCCACGTTTTTAGCACTGGCAAATCCCAACTTGACCCATTTCTAGTCACACAAAATGCTGTTGCTAAGATCATTTCACTAGTTAGTGCACTTAATGCCCTAAATCCTGACATCGTGCACTTTACCATCAGCTCAATTTTCTCTTTTCCACAATCTACAACACAAAAATGAAACATAAACTACAATCTACAACAGTTATCTAAACCATACATTAAACAAAAAACATAGATGGTCTTCTATAATCATTAACTGCAATAATCTACAATATCCAAATCATATTTTAGGCATAAACTACAACCATTTATTAAGCCTTTATTAAAGGGACAAGACATTTTTCTTCTCCGGGCAGTTGGCAACCCTAACCAGGATCTACCCAGTTCTAGTGTTACATGCTAAGCTCTACTATACCCCAGTTCCCCCACCCTTTAATAAATACAAGTACATACAGGAATTTCTGGGTTTAAAATGGTTGTGCACCAGGTAAAAATTCAACAGACAAAGCCAATAATAGATTAAGTTTTCCTCACAGTGCTATTTTATAGCTTTTGAAAATCAAATCCACTGAGTTCCTGAACATATTATGGTCTCCATGGCTGCTGATTTAAGTAAGTTTATCTCAAACTCTTGCAGCTTATCCCCTCCCCCAGCTTTGCAATTCTGCATCTAGCATTCACTCCACATTTTTTCAACTGCAAAATGCTGTTGCTAAGATCATTTCACTAGTTAGTGCACTTAATGCCCTAAATCCTGACATCGTGCACTTTACCATCAGCTCAATTTTCTCTTTTCCACAATCTACAACACAAAAATGAAACATAAACTACAATCTACAACAGTTATCTAAACCATACATTAAACAAAAAACATAGATGGTCTTCTATAATCATTAACTGCAATAATCTACAATATCCAAATCATATTTTAGGCATAAACTACAACCATTTATTAAGCCTTTATTAAAGGGACAAGACATTTTTCTTCTCCGGGCAGTTGGCAACCCTAACCAGGATCTACCCAGTTCTAGTGTTACATGCTAAGCTCTACTATACCCCAGTTCCCCCACCCTTTAATAAATACAAGTACATACAGGAATTTCTGGGTTTAAAATGGTTGTGCACCAGGTAAAAATTCAACAGACAAAGCCAATAATAGATTAAGTTTTCCTCACAGTGCTATTTTATAGCTTTTGAAAATCAAATCCACTGAGTTCCTGAACATATTATGGTCTCCATGGCTGCTGATTTAAGTAAGTTTATCTCAAACTCTTGCAGCTTATCCCCTCCCCCAGCTTTGCAATTCTGCATCTAGCATTCACTCCACATATCTCCACACAATCCTACTGTGAATCCCAGTACCTTGGACCAATTTTGTACTCCAGAGATCGATCTTTTTTCCTGCATCTGACAAAGTACACTCTATTTAATGAAAGCTTCACCTTGAACAGATTTCTTAGACATACGAATAGAAGGCATCCTCTTTACCAGCTGAAGTCTTTCCGCTCTCTTCTTCCCTAGCTGTGCTGCATCCTTTGTGGCTGAAAGGGTGAGAGGTGTCTTTAAGAGATTCTGTGGCTGCCAGTGCCCAGTGCCCGGTGCCCAGTGCCCAAGATTTAGGCAAAGGGATTGCTTCTTGGTAAAGGGGACTCTTCTCCATTGCCAAAGCTCTAGCTAGCCTAGCTTCCTGCTCAAAGATAGAAAGCCACACTAGCCATCTCCCCTCATGGCATCTTGACAATATGAGACAACTAGATTGCGCCTGCTTCCATCATCACACCCATTTCCTGTCTCTTTTGCTTGACTCATAAGTAGACCCCCCTCCTTTGTAAGGCCCTAATCTATCACAGGCTGGTGTTACTGAGGAGGCCCCTCTCCTGTTTACAGGTCACAGCTGAGATTGTTATGTCTTACATCCTTACTCTTACAGTTTCTTACTTTCCATTTTAGACTTTTTCATTGAATACCTGCCACCTGGTTGTTGTGTTTCTCACTAGCTTGGAACAGCGGCCTGTTAAAACTGTATTTTCTTAGCAACCATACTTTTTCAGCTTTCCTTACAGTGGTCCTGTTCACACTAGGCGATTTGGGCTGGGAGCGGGACAGTTCAGGGGCGGAGCAAACCGGCACAATCACACCACAACATCTGGAAAGCGTTGTGCTTCCGTCCCCGAACTGGCCCTTCCCCGCAAAAATCCGCCCCAACTTGCAACCACCTACCTTGGTGGTTCATCGGGAAGGCGGGGGCATAACACAGCACGAACATATGTGCAGAGATCTTTGCACATAGTATGCATAGAAAACTAGAATGCCAGGGAAAAGACTAAGCTGGAGTTCTTCTCCCTGGCATCTGGTTTTCTATGTTTTCTATGCTGGATGACCTTGGGCAAGCCATAGTTCTGATAAGAGCTTTCCTTGAAAAAGAGCAGTTCCTGTCAGAGCTCTCTGAGCCCCACCTACCTTACAGGGTGTCTGTTGTGGGGAGGGGAAGGGAAAGGAGTTTGTAAGCCGCTCTGAGACTCCTTTGGGTAGTGAAGGGTGGGGTATAAATCCAATCTCCTCCTCCTCTCCTTCTTCTATGTGCAAAAGGGTTTATTTGTTCTATTTTTTTATTCACCTCATTTATATCCCACTTTTCTCTCCAATGGATACCCTAAGCAGCTTTCATCATTCTCTACTTCTCCATTTTATCATCTCAACAACCTTGTAAAGTAGTTTAGCCTGGGAGTATGTGATTGGCCCAAGGTCACCCAAGGTTCTAGTCCACCCTCTTTATTTTTTTGTTTCTTTTTGAACATGAAAGTGGTCCAGTCTATAATATATACCTCACATTTGTATCTGCCTTTGCAAACAGACATAGTTTATTTCCACTTTAGCTTTAACAGTAAAAGTACTACTGTGTATGATAAGCTATCTCATTGCTTCGTCCCTGACTCTGAGGAGAAAAGTAAGGACTATCTATATTCCTTGGCAGCACTTCAGGTTGTATTTAAGAAGATGGGAGATGCTTTGTATAAACAGCTTACTCTACCTAACAGTAGTTGTATTTCTGTTTTGGAACTACTCAAACTGTCTGAACTATCTCGGGGAGACCAAAAGAAAAGTACTGCTGGATCTTCCCAAATAATGATGTTAATATGTTGTTGGAAAAATGCAACTGTAGCACTTGTCAGTATAAACTAACCCTGTATAAAGTGTTACCTGCACCTGTTCCCACCCCCTTTAGGTTCGTAATGGTCTGGGGAGTGCCCCTTACCAAGGCGTGGTAGAATAACAAAAAAATAAAGTTAGCTGGAAAGCAACACAAGGTTATTTTAAACAATATAATAATTTATTAGCTAAAGCCAAGCAAGGAATACAAAACAGAATACTTATTTCCTAAAAAAAGAAAGTCAGTGGTTAAATATGCAGAATAAAGATTTCCCCATGCACAGAAGCTTCTGGACTGGCCCAGAGAGATCACGAAAGACAAAGCCTTCTCTGGATCTCCGAGAGTCAGTCCTGAAATGAAGCTTCTGGCCTTCTTTTATACCATATTGGTCCCATATACATTTCGATAGAGCTATAGAAATTACAAACTGCATCAATTAATCTAACCGCCCTGGTAATGTGGGCCATTATGGCCTAGGAAATGTTCCCACATTCCAGAGGCAATGGGGTCACCCTGATGCTCTTTGCAAAACAATGCAAGATAGCATTTAAATCTCTAAATGACAAAGAACACTAATGTTACAATTTCAGAATGTTCTTTGTTTCCTTGAAGCAAGGCAGTCAGTCAGGCACTGTCTGCTTGCTGGAGGTGTGATGTGAGTTGAGTTTCTGCATGTAGGCAAGCCTTTAGTATTGCAAATATTCGGGCTTCCTTGACTTAATGGCAGGTGCATGCCAATCTTTTATTTCTAAATGTTTCCAAATTCTTTAGATTCATGAACAATGTAATGCAGATGTTGCGAGAGTTTTTCCTGGAACAAAGGGATTGCAAAGAAACATGAGGCTAGGTTCAGTGAAGCAGGCCAAGCCTGTTTGCTGTTTTGCTAGCAAAGACAGAGACAGATACATGGATTTTATAAACTATTTGGTTCATCTTTAAACCCAAACCTTCTATATTTCTAAAATTTCTTGCCACATATGTGAACCCTACTGTGGGAGAGTCATGTCAGACAGTTTTGCAGAGAGCAACTATGCAAAAACTTACTGATCAAAAACCATTTTTTTCACCTGCATGGGTATTTCAGGCTAACATATGGAGCATAAAGTAGTACAACTACATTGACAATAATGCTGAAGTCCATTAGGTAGGCTCAAGTTTTCCTCTCACTTCCCTCCCCCAGCTGTTAACTGGTAATTTAAACTATGCATTCTTTTAATGAATTAGGACAAATGAACTATGGCCTTCCCCAACCCCTTTACTTAGGAGATGGGAAACCTAAGTCTTTTAAATAAATGGGTCAGTG
>NW_015164674.1:614089-620485 GCF_001447785.1 Gekko japonicus
GATGTTCAGGTAAGATGTTTAGGAGGTCTGTTGAAATGAACTAATTTAATGACCTCTGAATAGCTTTGTTAAGCCTTCTACTGTGCAATTGAAATGGTCTGCACAGGCAGCCCAAAAGGTCTCCAGTCATAACAACAGCCATTTATTTATAGGCCACTGTTCAAAACCACAGCTGTTCCAAAGTCACTTATTTCTAAAAGGTATCTAAAAGAAGCAGTTAAAAAATAAAATAAAAAATAAAACTGCAGGAAGGGAGTACTCCGCTGGTCCTCTTGGTCCAGATGCAACAGAAGAGTGTCTGGCTGCTACCTTGGTGCCTCCTGATAGCCACATCAGTGACAGAAAGTGCTGTGGGGACATCTGTGGCTGTGGCTGTGGTCTCCTCTCCATATCTGCTAATTTTCAGAAGAAGATATGTCTGTGATTGCTAGTCCTTCTAACATTCTTCCCAACTGGAAAGGGATGGGGAAATGCTAAACTTTGCTTTCCTGGTTTTAGAGGTTTAGAAAATTACAAAAGTGATACTAATACATTCAAATTGTAATCTTTAGATCTGAGTTGTTTCCTATAACTCTTTTTTCTTAGTGTTTCAATGTTAGGACACCCAGCCATTGTTCAGTTTGTATGTAAGTTGATTCTGGAGCAATCCATGATGGTGTGAACTCAGTATAAGTTAGGAACCACCAACACCTGGTTAACACATAAGCTTTATTTCGTCTGAGAGAAATAGGTGGTAAGTAGGTTTGAACATTTTTGTTTTTGCATAAGCTTTGGCTTTATATAATTATGCGTAGTTAGCCTGTCTGGTTTCACTGCTTTGCTATGTTTTTTCTAGAAACTGTTATTGAACTCCATGTGAATCGGGTAGCTTTTCTATTGAAGTGCAGTTTTCCACACATCATCTAGTAAGGTTTTGTACCAAGTTTTTTAAATTTTGTTGTGCAATTACCTAAGATGTCAGTACTAATGTTCATATGTATTATATCATGTATAAGCTTATAGATTCTTGGTCAGAAGAAGACACTTGTCGAAACGGCATCACAATCCGGAGACCACCATCCCGCCGTCATTGTTATCTTCTATCTTATGTAACTGGATTCACAATTTGAATGTATTAGTATCACTTTTGTAATTTTCAGATTTATAATATTATTGCTATCATTATAGAAACATTGAGCGCACTTTACACAGTTCCTGCGGCTCTATCTTTTCATGTCTATGGACTGTGACCATATTTGTCTTTGTACATTTAGAAGTTTAGAAGACTGTACCTGCCTAAAGAAATTATCTTTATTTGGTGAGTATTTTGTGTGTGCATGCACACACACATCTAGATGTCATGGTTGACTTCTGGCAACCCCTAGTGGGGCAGGGACATTTCAGAGAGGTGGCTTGCTATTGCCTGCCTCTGTGTCCCAGCCCTGATATTCCTTGGAGGTCTCCCATCCAAGTACTTGCCAGGGTCTGCCCTGCTTAGCTTCTGAGATCTGACAAGATCGGGCTTGCCCGGGCTATGCAGATCATGGACCTAAAGAAATACTTTTAATGTACAGCCCTCTCCCTTTAAAGATCTAGTTTTAGCAAACATGCTCTTACAAAGCATTGGGTCTTTTACCTTGAATGAAATGTATTATTTAATCACGGTGTCTTTCCTGAGGCCAAATCCAAATCTTTTATCTACTTCGGTACTCCAGCAGGCCCTGAAGAAAGTATCCTTGGGTCAGTTCCTACAAGCCTGCCTTCTGTAGCTGATTGGTTGGTTCTATGCCCAGTGGCTGCTGGCTCTCTTCTAGATTTGTTGTTATCTATTTCATCTATTCCTACCAACATTTTTTGGCAGTAATGTACTGACCTGTTTGTTTTTGTCTGTGGTCTTTTTGGCAGGCTCATAGCTTCCCATATTCTCTGTGACCCACCACAGAGATTTTTTTTGCATGTCATGGCTTCGCACATCTTTTTTTTTTGTTTGCCAAAGTAGCCTGCTTAATGCAAATTTTCCTTCAAAATTCTTTGCCATACATAGCATTTCACTATAGTAAATTCATTAATATGAATTTGGATTTCTTTTTTTTGCATCATTTGATTGTCTATTCAAGGAGAAACAGCATAGTCTATGGTAAAGTAGGCATAGCTCAAGGGAAGTGCAGGTATTTTACATGCATAAAATAAAGTCCAGTTAAAAAAATAGTTTTCTTCACTTGGACCTCTGCCTGAGAGCCTGGGGACCTGCTGTCTGTCACATTTAGGGCTGCCAAGTCCCCCCGGGGGGCGGAAATCCCCCTGCCCCAGAGGCCCGTTCCCCGACGCCGGGGAATCGGGCCCCGGGGGGAACCCCGCCCCAGCGTACACTTCACAGGGAAGTGACGTTATGATGCCGGCGTCATGACGTCACTTCCCTGTGACATGCATGCGGCGCGTGTGCACTTTGCGCGCGCACGCATCGGGAGCCACCCCAGAGTCCCCTGCTGGCAAGGTAAGTCGGACTTGGCAACCCTAGTCACATTTGATACTGCTGTGCATCCTATACCCTCTTATAAAAACAGTTACTAAGCAACAGCTTTGATGATTAAATAGTACCCTAGAACATTTAGGAAGGTGTTTAACTACTTTAAAAATTCAGTGTTTTTATCCTTCCTCTTAAAGCACTGGAAATAGAAATTAACACAGAGAGAAGATGACTGGTATTGGGACTGGTTCACATGTTACTGAAGCAGCTTCTGCACAGCAGGATCCTACACTGCTCTGGTAACCTCTGTAAAAAAGAACTAGGTGACTCAGGCAGCTGATGTGAGAGGTAGTCACCCATTCAGGTGAATATGCACTCAAGGGCAGAATGTGACCATATGAACTGTCCCTGTTCCTTACCTCCATGTGCAGGGCCGGCTCACCTGCTAGGCGAACTAGGCCTTCGCCTAGAGCGTGAGCTGGCCGTTAGGGCACGGGAGGAGAGGCAGGGGTGGCTGACGGTGCGCCTGGCCAACAAGAGAGGCAGTGTTGCCCCGCAGCCTGCAGGAGTGCCTTCCATTGAGCCAGGCGCTGCGGCCTGTGGCGACAGCAGCAGCAGCTGGGAGGAGCACCGGGTCTGGGAGGAGTGGCGGGGCTGGGAGGAGCGCTGGCTCTGCTGGCTGCAGGAGGAGGACGTGCAGCGGCAATGGTGGCATGGGCAGGGCGTGGCGTTGTAGCTGGCTGGCGGAGGAGCAAACGAGGGGGCGGAGGTGGTGTGGCCGCCTCTCCGTGAGTCACGCCGGAGCCTCAGGTGGGTGACGCTGTGCCTGTGCTGAGAAGAGGAGGAAATGGCGGACCTGATGCTTCCAGCGAGGCAAGGTAAGATGAGCCATTGCCAGATGGCAGCAAAAGCCCCGCTAGTCATAACAACCCCCCAAGTGCGCATGGGCACTTTCCCCTCTCCCTCCTCTCCCCTCCCTCCCTTGCTCCCGGCCTCCCTCCCTCGCCGCTCTAAACCTTGGAGGCTTCGCAGGCAATGAAAGTGACCGAAATGGACCCGTCCCTTGACGCCTCCCCCTCTCCAATCCCAGTCACCCCAGATGTCCGCCATGCTGGCCCTCCCTCCCATGCGCCCACCGCCCAAGATGACGGAGGTGGTGCCGAGAAGGCTGAGTGCGCCAGAAGACTTGCCGCCGCTCTCCTTGCCGCTCCTCATGGCTCAATCCAGTCAGCCCAGACTTGCCAGGCTTCCTGGCCGAGCGGCTTTGCCAGATCAAGGGGCGGCTGCAGCGGGGAGCGCCCACCAACTTCACCGGGATGGTCTCCAGGCCCTGCCGGGAGTTTGGCATCTGTGCTCACCCAAAGCGCAGGACAACCTCGGACCGGCCCTGTCCATGTGTTTGCCCAAAGATATGGAATAGCCTTTGTGCAAATAAGTTGTATGTGGGTAGGCTCTGTCCATGAAGCTGGATATCCCAGAGAAGGCAAAGTCCCTGATTATATACAGATTCTGTGATTATACACACAGTCTCTGATCAGACCATCCACTGAAAATTTAGTGGTTAAGGGCTAGATGAGAAGGCATGGGTCCCAGCCCATTTCAATATTGCCCACAATGATTGGTTATGCCAGCATGGGAAGAATCCATATCATTTTCCTAGCCCATATAGTTCTTCTTTACAGATGCTAGGAGACTCCAGATCACAGGACTGCAGTAACAGATGGATTATCTCTTAAGTAGGGCAAACATGAGTTGGTGAGCAGCAGATTGCTTGTTCATGTATTGGAAGTCTGACAGATTGCCATTATTTGTGGTTGGAAAGACATGTTTTGCTCAAATCAAAGAAGGTGGTGATGCTGTTGGCTTTCCCCATCCTCTTCTAATACATTGCACAGCTCATTTCCATAGCTTGTTTTCTTTTTGTTATTGTGCAGGTAGCTACTGTGCAGTGTCTCTTGGTCTTTTTTCGTTGCTTTTTGAAATGTTCTTGGGTTTTAGAGGGTCTGCCTGAACAAAGACAGTGTTTCAGCCTTAAAGACCAACAGATTTATTATGGCACAAGCTTTCATAGCCTGGAAACATGCATACAGTGCTATTCTTACCTGTTTGTTCACACAGACATAGTCTACATGGTTATAAAGACATAAATAGTAAACAGTGGCCCTTCTTCCAGTGGCAGGTAGTGTTTTTTGCTGATTACTACCTCCCACTGCAGCCCGCTGAATTCCTGAAGTGCTATTTCTGGGGAACCAGCCCCCCCAAAGGGTATTGATGAAGACAGTCTGCAATATGAGAGGGGAATTGGTGAAACTTGCCCTCTTTATCTGTCAGAGATTTGTACTAGCAAAAAAATCCTTTGAATCCAATCCATAGATTTCAGACAAGTATCTGTTTTGGTTTGCTGTACAGAAAACAAGTAGGAGTCTCACATGAACACCTTAAAACTAACAACTTTTCTTATAAATTGTTCATTGTTTACAGCAGTAGTATTTAATCTTTCCAGCTATGAGACTCTCTGAGCATAGGCCACAATGAGAGGAATGTACATGACATAAAGTCATGTGACATTAGAATCATGCAACAGAAGAAGAGGGAGCCAGACGTCACTAGTGTTAAGACCAAGACCGTGGTTAGCATACCAAGGAAACTGGGGACTGGATATACAAGCCAAGCACCAGGAGGAACAAATCAAGGATCAGAGTCATGGGGGTAATCCTCTTGCTTATTTTGGACATAAAATAACATTTCATTTCATTAGATAAATTAGATGACTTCTGGCTCTTTTCTAAATGTACAAATTCTGTATAAAACAATTCTTTGTGATTATGCTAAGATCAAAAGCTAAAGGGGGAATCAAGCATATATGTTTCACTCAAGATAAATTAGTGAATGAAGGAATCCCAAAAAGGTTTTAAATAAATAATAAATATTGTGACTGTAAGGGACAAAGACAAACTAATACATAAAAGTTAGAAGAGGTGGGAAATAGGGCTTACTAGACTAATAAATGTCACTCCCGAGGTGAGTTAACTGTGTGCAGTTATATATTATATGGTGGTGGAAAGTACTGTCAAGTTACACCCTACTTATGACATCCCCTCACTGTATAGGGAGAAAGAAATAAAGTGTCAGAGTTTATCATGTAGTTGAAAGGTATAAGAGTATCTAGAAGGTGACTGTGGTACAATAGGACGCTGGACACTGGTTAGTCAGTCAGTCAGCCTTTATTGGCATAAAACAATACATTAAAAGAGGGTTACTATAAAAAAGAGGATTATACATATAAAAGCATATATCCTGTTTCCCCAAAAATAAGACCTACCCAAAAAATAAGCCCTAGCAGGATTTCTATGCATTTGTGGTATAAGCCCTAGTGTGTCTTCTTGAGAAAAAATAAATATAAGACAGTGTCTTATTTTCGGGGAAACACGGTAAAACCATAGATCCAAGCATATTACATAATGTTGCATAAAACAATTTGTTACAAAGTATTACTCAGTTTTTCCTGTTGTAGCTTCATAGCTGATTGTAGAAACATGGCTACCTTCCTTGATATTTCAGGAGCAGAGTCATTCAAAAGACAGTATACTTTTAAAGCATCAGGAAGGTCCGTCATGTTGGCTAAAACAAGATTTAAATATCTAAAACGTATCTATATACTAATTCCAACAGAGGGCGCCTTGTGCGGATACTTATTTCCACTAACAGGAAGCTCACTCTCCCCCAACAGCTTTTCCTACATAGTCAGTAGACTTCCTGTGTCTGCAGAAAAATCCAAGAAGTAAAAAAATCCCTTCAGGGAGGGTTGAATTCCCCCCAATACCTTTTGAAATGGCCTCTGCAGGGATCTAACTCCAGGCATCAACGGTGTGAGAGAGATTAGAACATTCAGGGCGGGGGGGAGGCTTCTAACTGGCTCTGTCAGTAAAAGGGTGGGGGAAGGGCCCTTT
>NW_015164674.1:620971-623874 GCF_001447785.1 Gekko japonicus
ATCTTGCAGTGGAAGCTGACTGTGTGATTTTGGACCAGTCACATACTTTCAGCCTAGCCAACCTCACAGGGTTGTTGTGCAGATAAAAAGGAGGAGAGAATAATGTAAGCTGCTTTGGTCCCCACTGTGGAGAAAGACTGTAATTTTCCTAGGTAGAGGCTGTGGGGGAGGGGGGTGGAGATGGAAAGTTGAAGACAGAGAGGCAGATAAAGGTAGGTTGGCTGTTGGGTGGGAAGGAAATTGTGTTGCCAACTCCAGGTTGGCAAATTCCTGGACATTTGAGGGGTGGAGCCTGGGGAGGGTGGGATTGGAGGAGGGAAGGAACTACAGATCAGTATAATGCCATAGCTGGAGGAGAAAAAGAAAGGGGGGGGCGGGGACAGAAGGGAGAAAGAGCATGAGAGAGGTAGGGGGAGACAGGAGGAAGCAAAGGCGTGAGGAATAGGATAACCATCCCACAAGTTTCTTGCGGGTCTCCACTTGTGTCTACATAAAATTGAAAATGCAAACAGATATGTGAAACTGTCTCAATGCATCCAGAGTTACAATGGCAAAGTCTGGCCGTGTATACTATGTTATTGTATCTCCCATGCAAGATTGCTGATGGCATTACGTTGAATCTTGCTAGAGAAAAAGCTCTGCACTGTTGTGGTGCTAGTATATCAGATAAGTATGGGGCCATTCAGCCTACCGTGAGAGGGATCTCAAAGTTCAGAGGGGAACAAGATTTGTTGGCTAAGCTGGGACACTTGTCACATCAAAGATATCAGTATACTGCAAAATCCAACTTTCTCACGCTTACTAGAATTTAGTTAAGGTGCAGATCCTGATTTCCAAAAGGTTGTCAGACAAAATTCTGTTCATATAAATAACTGCATGCCCAGTATTGACTCAGTAGGTGCGTTCAGACGGGGGTTTTACATCGGTTAGAGTGCCGGTTCCAACCGGTGTACTCACCGGCGTTCATACAATGAACATCTGCCTCCTGTCCCTAACCGGTGTAAAGCCCTTTACACCGTTGCACTCTGCCACTAGGTCCCAAGTGGTGGTAAACTGAGTGCAACAGTTGTAAACACTGTACCCCGGCGTCTGATCGCTCTCCACCGTTGCACAGCCATTTCCGTTGGAAGCCTGAGGCTTCCGGCTTTCCCCCGCCATTTTTTTTTTAAACTAAGCGATATGCACTCGGGCGAAGCTTCGCCCTGAGCATTTGTTTTAAAAAAAAAACAAACTTCACCTATCCGGAGGAGTTCGGGACTACAGGGAGGCCAGGTTGGGCTTTAAACTTTAAAGGTAAGTCCTTACCTTTAAAGTTTAAATGTAATGGGGGGGGTTTTGAGCATGTGCAAAGATTGCCATTCTGTGAATGGCTGCCTATGTGCATGCTCAAGCTGTGTTTTTTTTATAAAAAAAAAACCTCGCCAACGCCCGCAGCATGTGACCGGGCGTTCAACGATGGGAACCACAAAATGGAGGTAAGTCTGATCGCGTTTCTGCCGGCATAAACCTGCACTGGTTCCAACCGCTGAACGCACCCAGTGTGTCATACTGTAAGATTTCCTGTGTTTGACAGAGTTACAGACCCTGGGGTTTTTTGTCCACTAGGATCTCAGTGACTTATAAAGCACAATTAATATATATAATTCTGAATTAGGCACCAGAGTATGGATCAAAAAATCTGTATGGCAGGGCCAGATATAGAAGGAGAACATATTCTGCCAATCTGGGGGGGATGCCAAGTGGGTTGGTGGTGGGGAAGAAAGCACCTGGTTGTTCCAAGCTCCCCCATCCCACAGCAAATTGCTGGCCAAGTGATGAGGGAGGGTTGGGCTTGTAGAAAGCATGCCAGATGTGTACACCTGTCCAAGCCCATGCATCATATAGCCATGCAGGTTTTCTGCCCCAAGCTGCTGCTTATCATGGTGGACCCCCCTCAGGGACCAGCCAGAGGGGTGCTCCAGTGAGTCTTTTGTTGTTCTTCCACTTCTACAACTTAATCATAAACAGTGAGATTTGAATCTCTGCTTAACTTTGGAAGCAATTTCCCCTGGGGAAGCCATGTTAGTCTATTACAGCAAAAACAAAAGTATTCTGGCACCTTAAAGACTAACCATTTTATTATAGCCTAAGGTTTTGTAGGCTTGAGGCTCTTTACAAGATTCTCTGCATCTGAGGCAGTCTCAGGCCCATGAAAGCTTAGGCTACAACAAATGTATCGAGGTTAACTGGTGTGGTTAGTCCAGTCACCATTAGTTGGCAGAGTGCCAACTTTGGGCTCTTTAGCTTGGAGAAATGACGACTGAGGGGTGACTGTGGGCATTCAATGAAATTGCTGAGCGGTCGGGTTAGTCAGGCTGGAATGTGGGGGGGAAGCAGCTCCCTTGCTTCCAGCTCTCACACACCTCAACAGAAAGAGAAAGAAAAGAGAAAAAGACAGAAAGAGAAAGAAAAGAGAAAACGACAGAAAGAGAGAGAGAGAAAGCCCCCCCACCGGCTGACTGCAGGAGAAAGCGAACCCCAGGATCTTCTGTGCTGCTGGGACAATGTGCTCTTTGTGGCACAGAAAGGGAGCCACTCACTGCTGACAGCACTGGCAACCGGAGGCCACAGAGGAGCACCGGTCAGCTGCATCGCCAGCCCAAGGCTCCCTGACCTCCCCTGCCTCCATTCTTGCCCACCTCTCCTCCCCAACCTCTGTCCTTCCCACCAACTGGCACACAGGCACACTCTGATTCCAGCTCTGCTACCTTCCCCTCCAGTACCTTAAGGATGGCTGGCTGCAGCAGTGTCAGTGAGAAGGCAGCCTGGGTTTTGGCAGTGATGGCAGCAGCTCTGAAGTTGCTCCACTCTGCTGGAAGGTGGGTGGCCACTTTATAGTTAGTGCAGAGGGGGGGAACCCACTA
>NW_015164674.1:624692-651958 GCF_001447785.1 Gekko japonicus
ATGATAAAAGGGTTGGAACACTTTCCCTATGAGGAAAGGTTAATGCGCTTAGGGCTCTTTAGCTTGGAGAAACGACAGCTGAGGGGAGACATGATTGTGGTTTATAAGATAATGCATGGGATAGAGCAGGTTGAGAAAGAGGTACTTTTCTCCCTTTCTCACAATACAAGAACTTGTGGGCACTCAATGAAATTGCTGAGCGGTCGGGTTAGAACGGATAAAAGGAAGTACTTCTTCACCCAAAGAGTGATTAACACGTCAACAGCTTTTTCACTTTGAAACGATGTGGATAGAATTCATTTCTTGCTGCAGTTCATTGCCACTCACAATAGACACAAATATATCAGTATGGAATTCAACAAGTAGAGCTCCTTGTACACTATACACAGGGGTCATTTTGTAGAAAAAGAGGTGCAGAAGCTCATTAGCATAACTTATTTGCATATGCCACACCCCTTGACATCAGAAGCAATGCCCACCTGTGTAAGAAGGCAACACCCACCACTCAGGATCCACCTCAAAAATCTCCAAGTATTTCCCAAATCAGAGCTGGCGAGCCTACCTGGAGAAAAACTGCTTCAAAAGCACAAAGAAAATAGTCAAGATGTTAATTGGTTTCAATATAACAAACATTTATTTCCCCTCCAGTACCTTAAGGATGGCTGGCTGCAGCAGTGTCAGTGAGAAGGCAGCCTGGGTTTTGGCAGTGATGGCAGCAGCTCTGCATGGCTGAAGTCTCTGAGCCAGAATACCAAACAGTTGCTGTGCACTTTTCTGAGTAATGTACAGAGTTCAGAGTCATTCCACTTTGCAACCTGTCATTCCAGTCCCAGAGCACTGAGCCTATTCCCAGGGGTTGTCCTGTCATTCCACTCTGTGACCTGTCATTCTAGTCCCACAGCACAGATTCTATTGCTAGGGATCATCATTCCACTCTGGGGACTATCATTCCAGTCCCAGAGCACAGATTCTATTCCTAGGGACTGCAATTCCACTCAGAGTAGCCTGTCTGGGACCAAAGACCTTAATGGAAAAACCATTCCACATATTCTTTACAACTTTTTCTTTCTCTTCTTATTCAGTATTTCAAGAGTTTTGTTTAAGCTTCACTATGAATGGCCCTGGATAAGTAACAGTCCTTCACTCTGTGCTCCTAATCTGAAAAATCAAGCAAATAGTAGAGCTAGCTCAAGCATTAGTATAGAAATAAAATACATTAAGGACTGTAAAGTATTTCTACTCTAAAAAGTGCTACAGCAGTTCTAAATCGAGGCTGTATGCTTTAGTGAACTGAACTGATGGGTTAGTCATTGGGAACAATTTGATATCAGTGAGTCTGCAGGTGGAGGGCCCACCTATTTTTTTTCATATAGTTTGGACTTTACTGTGTTATTGTAATAGGACATGAAAAAGAAACTAATGGAAAAGAAAAAGAAACCTTTCCAACAACAGGTAGTCATAGAAGTAGTAGTATCATTATTAATTAAACTGTAAATTATCTCTCACATCCTTTAATATCTTCCCAAAGGATATCTATGGCCCCAGTCACACGGAGCATTTGCCGCGCTAAAGAGACGGATGATAGGCCAATTTTCCGGGTGCGATCACACAGCAACATCTGGGAAGCGTAGTGCTCCCGTGGCTAAGATGCGGCTTAAAAAACTAGTACCTATGAGGTACTAGTTTCCGAACACCGTGGGGAAAGGGTGGGCATCTGATCGTGTCCCGTCCTAAACCCATCGCAAACCGGTTACTTTTTTTATTCCAGTCTGCAAAGGATGTGCCCAAACGATCATGCGCATGCGCACCTTCTGGTGAAAATAAAAATATTCCCGATTGCCACGGAAGCGGTGCCTACCAATTGCTGGTGTGATTGCGCCGTGCCGCTTCTTTGCCGTGCTGCAGTATAGTCGTGTGATCGGCACCTCCCCCCTAACCACAGGACCTCAACAAGATGTCTGATTGGGCAGCCGCGCATTATTTTCTCCGGGGCAAACAGCCACACTCCCCCCCCCCCCGCATTTTCCGGCCTGTGGGGCCGGGGCCTCTTTTGGGTTTTGGGAACAAATGCGAAATGCTTGCCGCCCGCTTCTTTGCCACGCTGCAGCATCGCCGTGTGATCACCAGCTAACAGCTTAAGCATGAAGACTTGAAGGGGGGGGCGGGTTATTGGGCTACTGAACTTTATTTTGTTCCGGGGCAAACAGCCACCCCCCCCCCCCCCCCGCATTTTCCGGCCTGTGTGACCGGGGCCTATTTTGAGTTTTGGTAATAGCAAATGTATTTATATATAACTCCTTATAATCAACAGAGCTTTTAATTAATGTGCAGCCCTAGTATACTAATTGATTTATAGGTAGAAACTTAAAGTTTCCCCCCAGAATCCCAATAGCATAGACCTTGGATGGAGTTGGCAATCATCACCCTCTTCTTTCAGAGAGCTTGTTGGTTCAAGAAATAGCAGTTAATTTAACTCTCTTTGCTTCTAGATCTCTGACTGTTGCTAAATCTCTCTTTCTCTTTCTGGGTTTCTCAGAGAGAAACACTGAACTACCCAAAGATGACTATCCAATGTATAGTGTAGGTACCACCTAGCAATATGAGGTAGCCATTGACATTTTCAGTCTACTTTGTGCTTGTCCACTACTTCAAGCTGACTCTTGCCTTTTGCTATCAGTTGGTTCATGACTCCTGTTGAGAAAAATGTACTCAGCATATGGAATGTTTTGGCTCAAACTGTGACTTTTCAGAGAAATTATTCTAGAAATATTACAATTTGGTGGATTTCAGCTACCAGTAATAAACAGTGCCAATTGAATTTTTGACTTAAAGAAAGACTGAATTCTAGTTTCATCCCCTTAAATCATTTCTTCTGTGGCCTTGAACAAACTGCTTTTGTTTCTAGCTTCTCTGTAAAACAGGAATCACTCTAGTGATCAATCATGCATTTTTCTCATTTAGCTGTATGGTAAACAATGCTAGCCAATATTTACACATCATTCTGCACTGCAAATTGTGGTTAACTTGTTTTACAATATGTTGCTTGGGCTCTTGTCTCACTATTGCTTCATAGTGTGAAAATATAAACATTTAAAACTCCTGTACCAAGAATACCAATTTGTTGAAGAAAAGGTCTTTTTCCCCACCACCAGACAATTTTAATTATGTTTTGCTAATTAACCAGCTATGTAGCAAGGGTGAATTCATTAAATGCTACAGCATGTCTCTCCTGAAATTTAACTCTCTGGAGGCTGTAAAATTAATCAGGTTTCTCGAGTTCCTGACTATGATGTGATTATGATTACACAGTTTCTATTAAACAAATGTCAGTACAAGTGATAGCTTTTTCCTTAATCTCAGATGAGCTGGCATGAATGTCTCCTTCTTTATTTCTGTATTTCTTTGTCGTGTACCCAGCGGCAGAGGAGCTTTCCTGCAGTGATGCCTGGTTCGTATTACCTTACCATTGCCACTTTTGCATCTTCAGGATCACACACATTACAGCACCATTTCTGTCTGGAAGTGGACATGGCTGCTTCCTACCCATTACTGCCTACATGGGCAACACTGGAGTATGGATTGATCATATCATCTGCCTGAGTTACATGGATGCCAATTCTTGTTTTTAGTAATGCACCATGGAATCCAAAACGTTTGAAAGCAACAGTCATATCACAGTCATATCACAGAGGCACATACAAATTGGGTACACACATGAACACAAACATAAAGCTGCCTTTTAATGAATCAGACCATTGGTCCATCAAGGTCACTATTGTCTACTCAGACTAGCAGTGGCTCTCCAGGGTCTCAGGTAGAGGTCTTTCACATCACTATTGCTTACCCCTTCTTAACTGGAGATGCTGGGGGATTGAACCTGAGATCTTCTGCAGGCAAAGCAGATGCACTTCCACTGAGCCACAGCCACAACATAAGGAGCTTGACTAATGGAATAGAGCAAAGTGTGCTGAAGAGCATTATGCAAAGATAGTGATAAAGTAAAGGTAAAGATTTCTGTTTCTCTTTGGTAGGGTGTTACTTGATGTTCCATATGTTACTTGAATAAGTATAACCCGAACTTGGCCAGGATTTCCTTACCTCTGCTAGTGCAGAGGTTTTATTTGTTTAATAAATACAAATGTTATTACCACACAGTTCTCCCAAGTATATGAATCATCTCTTTTCATTCTGTTGTACTATAGAAGAAGTTTAGGGTAGAACATTTCAATAACAAATAATTCACATTTTCAACTACTTATTGAAATAAATAGAGCTGTATGTCTTGGAAAGCTCTATGTGAACTGGTCTCCCAGGTATTTGGGTATCAGGTTGCAATTCAGGTCACTTTGACTTATGTTCTGCTCCAGTGGTCAAATGGGAACATTCCTTTAAAAATAATGAACTCATTGCCAGTTTCTATGAATCTTACTGCCAGAAGAAACTCTGGTGTTTTTTTTGGAGCCCCCGAGGGGATTTTTTAATTATTTTTTATCATTACAAAAACTGCAACAGAAGAAAAGGGAGGGGAAACTACATATACGGGATAAAGTAAAGAACCCACTACTAACTAAAAGCCCAAGAGAAGAGATCCTCCAACTAGCTTAGTTACATCAAGTCTTCTCATCATTGATCCCTTTATAAACTGAGTCAAACATTTATAACACTTTTCCTTTAAAGCTTAAATTTTAACTGTCTAGAAACAGTACCCCCAATCATCCCATAACAAAAGTCTCAAAGGCACATTTCAGAGTCCTTCAGCCTTTACTTCTCCTTTCCCCTTCTCTTCCGCAGCTTGTAAGGACTTTGGGGGGCTGCTGCCCCTTGCTCTGACAGAGAGTCCTCTCCGGAAGAACCAGTGTCTAGCTCGCCACTGGACTTGCTGTCCTCTTCTTTCTCCCCATCCTCTGGCCTTCCCAGCTGAACCCTTAGGAATTCTTGAGCTTTCAGAACAGAGTCAATCTTTTCTTTTTTGTCTTTGATCTTAAAAGTGACACCTTCTGAAAATAGCCATTTATATCCAATTGAGTTTGTCTGAAGAAAAAGCACGAGCTCTTTGTACTTCTTTCTCCATTGTCTTACTTCAAATGGGATATCCTTTAGCGTTCTGATGGTATTTTCCCCTGCTTTCAGGGGTGTTCCAGCAACTGCTTTCAGGATTGCATCCCTCACATGCCTCTTCGAGAATCTTACCACAATTTCCCCAGGCAGATTATTTTTCTTTATGTAGCCTGAATATGATCTATAGACCATATTCATGTCGTTAAGTAGCGATTCCACCTTCATTTCTGTCACTGGGGCTAGCAGTTCACTCATGACTTCTTTAGGATTCTCCCCTCTGTTCTCTGGCATGTCCTGGAAACGAAGTATCATGTTGGCCTTTTCCATTTGAACTTGCAACAGTTGATCTTCCATGGAGATTTGTTTTCTTTCCAGCTTTTGCACTTTCTTCTTCACCGTCTGTGTAGTTACAGCCACTTCCTTTACCTTCTCAGCATCTTGCTTCATTATTTGTATCAAATCGTTTATCTGGGTTTGTTGTGCAGTAATGCTTTGAGTCACTATAGACATCTGTTCCTTGAAGTTATTCAGCTGCTCCAGCAGAGGGCGCATATATTCTGCATATATTCCGCTATAGACTTTGCCACCTCACTGGTAGCTCCCGGTTTTGGGCTCTCAGACCCTTTTGCTTTCAAGAGTTTTTCTCTGTCCTTCTTCCCTGCCATCTTTTTCGCTTGTTTACTTTCGCAATTTTTAAAAAAGTCTCTGAATGTGAGCTTGACCGCTTAAATTTGCTTTGGTAAGTGCTTCTAGGCAGTTTCCCTTGCATTTTCTTCTGCTCCCTTCCTCAATCACTCAAATGTTCATGCGCATAAGAGGCGCCCCTCCCCTGCTCGTTTTTTCTCCTTTCGGTGGGGTGGGGAGCTATCTTTTTCCCTTTACAAAACGCTTCGGAAATGATTCATGTTCATAATTGGTAATTTGACCTCGCTTTCATTTCATTTCTGCCACATGATCTCTTGCGCTTGTCCCGGTCAGCGTCACTAAGTCCATTCGGTCTCACAGCACAGAGAACCATCAGAACGAAGAGACACCTCAATTCTCTGGCATTCCGCCATCGAAGAGGCGACCTCTTGGAAGTTCCATGGCCAGGGTCCCTTCGCCGGGCCCCTGGGGAGGTTTGCGAGCCTGCGCACCCCCTTCTTTGGTTGGAGCGCAGCTTCACCGCTGGGAGGTCCGGGAGGTGAGTCTGCTAGCACGCCGCCATAAACCAGAACCCCCCAGAAGAAACTCTAGACACAATATGCAGAAGCTGCCTGCTTGGAGAATAATTATCACTCCAAAATATGCAAAGCAAAAGCTGGGAAGCCATTTTGAAGCCTGTTCTGAGAATTAGTGATTTGAGATTATTTATTTAACTATTAACCATTTATTGATGTTAGATCCAGTTAGATCCAGCATTTATTGATGTGTTTTTATTTTAAATTAAATATTTTCTTGATTCTCTTTTTGGTTTTTGGCCTATTATTATCACAACAGTTCTTTTTACTAACCAAGCAAATTGATGCTGCATATCTATGTCTTAATTCTTTTGCTGCAGCAGTTTCTGGCTGGCTCTTTAAAATATCTTCCAAATACTGTAATTAGTTGATTACAGCAAAGCTAAGACACATACATATAAATAAAAGAATTTATCATTAGTGACTTATAGTTGAGTGTTCCATTCAGAAATACCCATCTCATTGTTGACATGCAGTGGTAATGATCCCCGAAACTCCTGTCTCTCTTCCAAGGCTTTGAGCAAATTCTTGTTATTTTGGCCTCATGCAAATCCCAGTGATTGCCAGCCATTCAAAGCCCATGGAACTCCACTGGATGGGAGAGGGTGAACCAGTCTCAGACTGTGGTCACATGAGCAGTTCATGCCAATATAATTGTGTTACCTTTGCAGATTTAAAAGGCACAGTGAGGCAACAGCATCTGCATTCTGTGCCCCAGTTGTCGGCACCCTGCTTTGCCTCGCTTTGGAAGCAGAATAATCAGGCACCGAGGAAAGTCTAGTATCCCGCCCACCCAGCGGTTCGAAAGCCCGTTAAAGGGCGAGTAGATAAATGGGGACCTACCCTTAGTAGGGTAGGGGGCACCCTCCTCTTCTGAGGTGTGTGGTGTGCGGCGGCGATAGAGGAACAGCGGTAATGGCGGCGAAATGACGATGGTGGAATCCTGGAAGCGGAGATGAAGTGGTGCGGCGCGGCGACAGATGCCAGAAGAGTGACCCCTGGTGGCCTGCGGTGAAACAACAGAAGCGGTCATCGCCGGCAGCGAAAAGAGGCGTGGGAAGACGTCATCTCCCGGCGCGGCGGAGCCGACTGGACACAGCCGGGCCAAAGGAGAGCGGATTCGCACGCCGACAAGAGCAGCTCTGCCGGAAGCACCACATGGAAGACGTCCCGCTGACCGAAGGGACCGTGAGACACTTGAAAGCTGAGGAAGCCGGAGGCCGGAAGAAAGAGCCGCCACCACCTGGGTGCTGGTAGGCTGACGCACCCCCTTGAGAATGTGGCCGTAGTTAGGGAAGTAACAAGTGATTAGCACTACTAAAATTGTAAACCGCCCAGAGACCCCCATGGGGGGGTTAGGGTGGTATAGAAATTGAATGATAAATAAATAAATAAATAAATATTTAGGGATGCGAGTGCTTCCACTCCATGTTTCTGGCTATCTGAACCCCCCTCTTGCGAAGTCAAGCTGTTTGGGAAGGCTGAACCTTCCCTTCCATCTGTGCTTCCTTTTCTTTTTTGGATCAGTAGGGATGTTCACATCAGTGCATAATTGCCCCTGGCATTGTCAATCACCTTGGCCAAGTAGTCATTCTGGATTGGGAATCCCTGGGGAGGTGTTTTCAAGTGACAAATTCCCCCCAAACCCCTCTCTCCTGTTTCTGCATCAGAGTCTGAGACCAGCCCATGACTGACACAAGAGTAAATCCACTGACATCAATGGGACTACTCTCAAGTAAATCTGCACTCTATCCTCTCCATGTATTCCATGAAAGAGAGGCCAAGGGAAGGAGGCTGAGAGGGGCTTCAGTACTTGGCAGAGAGATTGTGAAGCTGTCAAAAAGGAGGCAGAGCATCAGATACATGCTTATGTGCATGAGTGAAAGACACCCCCCCCAAAAAAAAAGAATATCACAACAATCTGAATGATAGACCATGGGGTGAGCATGCAGTGAAGCCAGTTCAGGGTGGGATGTCTGATCAAAACTTCCTGTAACTATTTAAACCACCACAAATAGAGGCACAGCCAGATTGCACCAAGCACCCAGTGTGACCACAGCCTCAGTTTAGGAAGGGTGAAGAAAACCTCTTTTTCTCAGATAGGGGTTTAAAGAATCCATAGGAGAGGCCAGAGTGGGTGACTGGACATTCCTCAGTCCAGAAGGCAGTTGCCTCAGAGTCTATGACCCTCCCCCATAGCTGCCACACATGGTTTCAACAGTTAAAAGAATAAGCCAGGGAAATAACTCTCCATTAAAATGCATGGAAGTGTGAATCCAATTGTTAGTAACAGTAAAGTGAATACATATTTAACTTGATGTGATATAGTACTGAGAATTTCAAATCAAGGTGGCTGCAGTGTTATCCGAGGAAATCTCTGACAAAGCTCTATGAAATAGCAAATATTTATTGTTGGTAATACAGGATGAAAGATTTACCCAACTGAACGCAGATTTCCAGAGAACAGCAAGGAGAGATAAGGAGGCCTTCCTGAATGAACAGTGCAAAGTAATAGAAGAAAACAATAGAATGGGAAGGACTAGAGATCTCTTCAAGAAAATTGGAGAAATCAAGGGAGCGTTCCATGCAAAGCTGGCCATGATAAAGGACAAAAACGGTAGGGACCTAACAGAAGCAGAAGAGATTAGGAAAAGATGGCAAGAATACACAGAAGAACTATACAAGAAAGACCTCAATGTCCTTGACAAACACGACGGTATAATCACTGACCTTGAGCCAGACATCCTGGAATGTGAAGTGAAATGGGCCTTAGAAAGCATTGCTAACAACAAAGCTAGTGGAGGTGATGGTATTCCAGCTGAACTATTCAAAGTCTTAGAAGATGATGCTGTTAAAGTGCTGCACTCCATTTGCCAGCAAATTTGGAAAACGCAACAGTGGCCACAGGATTGGAAAAGATCAGTATACATTCCAATCCCAAAGAAGGGCAATGCCAAGGAATGTTCAAACTATTGTCAATAAGAAAGTAAGTGTACGGCATAACTTGTTCTGGTTTGAGTTAAAGTATCTATAACAAGATCAGGCAGTGGGCTATCAGCAGGATATGCTTCTTGTGCAGAATTTGCTGAAGTAATTGGCTTTCATACACCTTGAAATGAAGTCTTGATAGCTGTTATATTAAATATAGGCTAGGCTGAAAAGACACATGATTTTTAAAAAGGAAATTTAATCCCTAATATTATTCCATTTCAGATGATGAAAGTACTGTTGGCCTTTTACAGGAAGAGGACAAAGAAATTAAGAGGTGTTTGTGTTACACCAGAGATACACCAAACCCATTGTTAAAAAGACCATGTGTCGCTCTGAATCACTCTTTAGATTCCACATAATGTAATGCTTATCTTGAAGATGTGTTATATTAGGAGAGAGCCAGAAGTTGTTTGTAGGAGATTTATGGGGTCACAATATACATAAATGAGTCTGACATAAGAGGGAATAACTGAGAGATAAGATAGCAAATACTTCTGATAATGTTACAAAGTGGAAGCTGAAAAAATTGACCCAAATGTGAAATATGGAAAATCTAAAAGCACTATCTGATGCATGGATCCATGTCATCACCCCATGTGTCATCACACTACCCCAGTGCATGTTCAGTTTTCCAGCAACAAGCTATAAATGCAATCCTGGAATACTTTTTAGCTAGCCTGAAGTAAATCTTACTTGATAGTTTAAAACAATAAAGCCAAGTGAATATTATGGTTTGAATTGAACTAGGCTTTTCTGACATGAACAATAGCTGAGGCTGCCAGTGAGATGGCCAGAATCCAACACGGTGTATAAAGCCGATAAAATCAATTAGCTTTAATGTGCTTCATGTTGTGTTTGATCTGGCTGAAGATTTTATTAGTGTAACCCCTAAAGTGATTAATTTGACATTGTTGGCAGAGTTTAAACATGCAGAGGAATGGAGCACCAACTGTTTAAAGAATTTGAAATGGTGGGAAGTTCCTAATCTAGCTATGCTAACTAGCAGTCCTTCGGCTGTCCCCTATAAACTGTTCTGATCTTCTTCAAGTAGGTGCTCTATAGACCTTGTATATTCCAACACTCTTTATATAGACTTTGTATATTCCACCAGTATGGAGCTGCCACTGAGAAGGCCCTGGCCCTTGTCACTGCTAGCCTGGCTTCTCTGGGGCCTGGAAGAGCTAAGCGATTTTGGAACCCCGATTGTAGTGCTCTCTGGGAAAGGCGGTCCCTTAGGTAGGTAGGTCCCTGACCATAAAGGGCTTTGAAGGTAACTACCAATACCTTGAACCGAATTCAGTATGATATAGGCAGTCATATACAGCTGGCTCTTTAGAGAAAAATTAACATAAAGTCTCTCCAATTCATTCCAGAGTGACCTTGCAGTTTGCATTTGAATGACTTGCAAAACATCTCTGTTGGACAAATCTTATATTAATGCACCTCTTGCCTTCTCATTATGCATGTCCCAGACTTCTGCTTTGCTGGGGTGTCATCTCCTGGCTAGGATTCATTGACAATGTACCAAAGTCCCTTTACAAACAAGTGGCTTTTCATTCTGTCCCTCCAGATGAGAAAATTGTTGTCAGTCAACCTATCTAGTAGATAGTTGTGCTGAGCTGTGCAGGGGCAACCATATTGTAGTTTCTTCTTTTTGCCTACCAGTCTATGTAAACATTTTCCATTTTTCACAGTGGTGCTCACACTCAGCAAATAACCCCGTTGGCAGAGTTTAAACATACAGAGGAATGGAGCACCAACTGTTTAAAGAAACTAACTTAGTTTATTAAAGAAGAAATAAACTCTGATAGCACAGAAAAGAGGGAGAGAGACTTAACTAGCTGCTGTGAGAGACAGGAATGAAGAGGGAGGACTGTGTTGGAGAAGGAAGTCTCCAAAGAACCAATCAGGAGACAGGAAGGACATAATTTGAAATTGTGGGAAGCTCCTAATCTAGCTATGCTAACTAGCAGTCCTTCAGCTGTCCCCTATGGCTGTTCTTCTGATCTTTTTCACGTAGGTGCTCTATAGACCTTGTATATTCCAATAGAAACAAGTGAATACTACTTTAAGTAAATATTTAAGTATATCAGTCAGTGTTCCCTCTAAGCTCCACAGTGTTGTGAGCAAAAATTCTACATCGTGAGCGATTAAAGCGAGTAGCTTTAAAGTTGTGAGCCAGTCTACATTTGACTATTGCATAAATTAGTTTCTTAGATTATTTCCATAACCTTGTAAAACTCTCAGAATGAATTCTTTTAAACTATATTGAAACTATTTTAAGAATAATTTAAACATTATAAGAGAAAACAGAATCATCAAATTTAATTGCAGAAAATGTTGTTCTCTATGGGGGTAGACCAGACCTCCAGAGAACAGGTCTACCTGCCCCTTTCCATTATATTGGAAGACCTGGCCTCCGGAGAATAGGTCTACCCTCACCACTATATTGGTAGACCAGGCCTCTGGAGAACAGATCCACCCACCCCTTTCCACTATATTGGTAGACTTGGCCTCCAGAGAACAGGTCTACCCACCCATTGGTAGACCTGGCCTTTTACTATCACCCTATGCTGAGTCTTAGAAAACATACCAGCACTGGGGGGGGGGGCTCTTGCAGTCTACTTTGGGGTTTCTTTTAGTGAAATATGACAAATTGACAGGTCAAGTATAACAGAGGTGGAACGATCACTGTCAGAACCCTGCCTAACCTAGCAAACAGGAAGTTGTTTAAGTGTTATCAACCTTCCCAAACAACTTATTTACTCAAATATTTGTATCCCACTTTTACTGTGATTCAAGGTATCTTACAAATCATACTAAAAAGCAAAATGGGGTGTGCAAAAAAATGATTTTTCCTGCTTCATTAGAGTCTAGGCGGACCATTGTAGTCAATGGGCCCCATAGGCTATAATGGAGAATTGATCTGGGGGTATCTGGGGCTCGGGGGGCTGTTTTTTTGAGGCAGAGGCACCAAATCTGCAGCACAGCTGCTGGTGCCTCTCCTCAAAAAAACCCCCCAAGTTTCAAAAAGATTGGACCAGGGGGTCCACTTTTATGGACTCCAGAAGGAAGTGCCCCCATCCTCCATTGCCTCCAGTGGAGGGGGAAATGCTTGTGAAATGGAAGCTGAATTCTCTGAGCTGGCAGCTAAAATTCTGTACACCAGCGCTCCCTAGCACAGCTTAGAGGGAACACTGATATCAATTAAATGAGGCCTCAACTATAAATAGGAAGAAAAGTCATTTTAGATCTTGCAGCTTAGCTCCATCCTGGATCACGACATGATTTAAGTGAAAAATGATTTAGGGAAATTTCTGGGAGGAAAAAAAAACCTGAGGGGAACAGCCCCTGAAAATGCCTCTCTGTGTGTCCTCTCCATTTTTCCCCTGCCACATGGATAGTATTCTAGCTGCACTTGGCTGACCCTGGAGGGTTATGAAGAAACATGAGAGGAGATGGTCTTGCAGGCATGAAGGTTCTGAATAACTGAAGGAATTATAGGTCAAAATCAGCATATGAATTATGCCCAGAGGCACACTTGGAAAGGGGGGGGGATCCAAACATAGTGTAGAGATACCAAAGACCCACAATGTTACCGTATCTTAAAAAGCATTCCAGTGATTTGTTTTTATATCCTGAGTTCTTAATGCTTTAGATTTGTAGCCTGTCGAAGGTTGAGAAGCCAAGAAAATTACTACGATTATTAGTAACAACATAGGCTGTTACACATTGCCTCTGACACTACCAGCTTTGATGGTTACAATTATATATGCATTGTTTGTCTACCCTGGTTATGAACTGAAATGACAGACCGCTGTTGCATTCTTGTAGGTAATGAGGTCACTACTGACCTACAGCTTAGGGTTGCCAGCTCTGAGTTGGGAAATACATGGCGATTTTGAGAGTGGAACCTTGGGAGGCTGGGATTTGGGGAGGGGAGGGACTTCAGCAGGGTATGATGTCATAGAGTCCACCCTCCAAAGCAGCCATTTTCTCCAAGGGAACAATTGTAATAGCAGGAGATATCCAGGTACCACCTGAAGGTTAAACAAAAATGAGGAGGGCTCTTTTTGTAGCAGGAGCTCCTTTGCATATTAGGCGACACACTCCTAATGTAGCCAATCCTGCAAGAGCTTACAGTAGCCCCTGTAAGAAGAGCTCTGTTAGCTCTTGGAAGATTGGCTACATTAGGGGTCTGTGGCCTAATATGCAAAGGAGCTCCTGCTACAAAAAGAGCCTGAGGATCACAGTGTTAGGAAGATATGGAAAAGTATATGACACTGTATATGATAGATGTATGCTTAAAGTAGATCTATTTGGTGCTTTTTATTTTTATTTTTTACATTTTTCTATACTGTTATATAAATATTGGTGTCAAGTATTACCAAACATAGGTTTCACCCAAACAATACATCAAAGTGTAGGTTTACAGTAAGTTCAAACATTCAACAGCACCTTGTCAGTTTCACAGTCACTAAAAATTACAAGCTATATGTTAAAAACACAAATGTGTGTTACTTCTGAGGAAGATTGATTTATCAGCCAACCAGTCTGCTATCTCGATCATACATAAAAGGTGTTTCTAAGATAGTTCAGTTGTTTTCAAAAGACCTTCCTTACCTCCTAAAATATTTTTGTCTGTTTTAGCTACAGGAACCCAAATACACAACAAGTAACATGAGCATGCAGCTTACACAGAAGTGTCAGTTATTGGGGTGTGGGGGTGTTTCACATTATGCCCCTACCAGGCTCTGTCTCACCATGAAATGTGTTGCAATTCTCTGAGTTGCTTATTTTTTTTTGATGTGCTGTCAATACATAACAATGAAATGGAAGACAGAGTTATGCTGTTAGTGTATACTCACCTAGCAATCATTTTGGTTTCTGTTGATAGTTTCCTTGTTGTCAGTACACATAGCTGAATTAAAAGACAGAAGTGCTTTCTCCGAGCTATATCACCAGATTTAGGGAAAAGAAAACTAGTGATTAAGGAAAAAAGATGTCTCCTTCTTTCGGCCATGTTTCCTTCTGTGAAACTAAAGCAAAGCTGTGCAGCTCCTACTTGCTTTCCTGCTAAAGAGACTATCCTGGTGTTCAATGCAGAATTCTTTCTTTGCCCTTAACTGTATGAAGAATCATCAAGCAAGACTCATTTGGGATATATCTAATTTCATACTCTAAGACTAATTCTGAGGGTAGCTGAATTCTCCTTGCTCAATTTTTTCAAATAGTACTTAATTCTCTAACATAGATGAACTATCCTTGAAACTCAGGAAATTTTGCTTCTCTCCAAAGCTGTGGTTTTTGTTGTTGTTCAGTCGCACAGTCGAGTCCGACTCTTCGCGACCCCATGGACCAGCTCCCACCAGGCCCTCCTGTCTTCCGCCGTCCTCTGAAGTTGGCTCAATTTCATGTTCGTTGCATCGATGACACTGTCTAACCATCTCATCCTTTGCCGTCCCCGTCTTCTTTGACCTTCAATCTTTCCCAGCATCAGGGTCTTCTCCAGGGAGTGCTCCCTTCTCATTTGGTGGCCAAAGTATTTGAGCTTCAGTTTCATTATCTGGCCTTCCAGGGAACAGTCAGGGTTGATTTCTTTGAGGATTGACTGATTTGATCTCCTTGCAGTCCAAGGAACTCTCAAGAGTCGTAGTTCCCTCTCTTCTGAACTAGATTACCCAGCAGCCAGAAGTGACCTCTTCATTTGAGAAGGGGGAGGGGGTTTTGGCCTGCAAGGTAATCTCCTAGTCCCCTTGGGGGTGATGCATCAGTTCAGTTCAGAAATGAAAGAGTATTCCTAAATTGGCTTTGCCACTGTAGCAGTCTGTTTCTTCTTACATGTGTGTTGTGTGTGTTTATAGGCCCAGTTCTTAAATTCTAAGCTGTTAGTATACATAGGACTGGCCTTGGCAAAGTTTCCTTCCACCATGCATGCAATGCCATATTTGACACAAGTACACAATTACATAGGCACCCATTCATTGACTCTTCCCCCATAAAGCCAGATGAGAAGGAGATTATATAAATCAGGAAGCTATTGCAATCAAGCAAACTTTCCTTAGGAATGTTCAGCTGGTGCTATCAGTGTTAGAGGGACATAAATCTTCCCTTTTCTCTCGTATGGTGTTCAAGATCCCTGTTAGTTTGGTGTTCAAGATCCCTGTTAGCTGAAGTTTTTCTTTTGTTTTATCATACTGCTTGCTAGTTTTATTTTGTTTGGTTTTAGTTTTGTTTATTTAAAACAGAGATTTTTTTTATCTTCTTACTTATTTAGAACCTCCCAATTCTCTAGATCTTAATGGCTCCCATCCCAGAAGAATAAAGCTCACAGCTCCAAATATCAGTCTCTCATTGGACCAGAGTGAAGGATCTATCCTTTCTGATGATAACTTGGACACCCCAGATGAAATTGATATCAATGTAGATGATCTTGACACACCAGATGAAGCAGAATCTTTTGAATATGCTGCACATGGTAATGAATCACTTGGGGAAGGTAAAAGAACACATGAAGTAATGAAGTATGTTTCCCACATCATTTTGTGTTGGAAAAAGCAGTTCTCAGTTGAGGGGTCCAGCCATCAACTCAGTTCCGTGTTCAGCCTCATTAATTCATTAATTCATTCATTAATTCACTCACTCACTCCATTCATTCATTCAGAATATTTTAAGCAGCCTCTTCAAAGTCCTTCTTGAGGCATGTTAAAATAATATAAAAATATAAAACAAGAAACCATTAAAAACATCCTATTGGGCATAAACAGCTTAAAAACAGTCCACAGAATCGACCTCAGACTAGAAGTTGCTGAAATAAAACCCATAATCAATCAACAGTAGGGTTGCCAGGTCCCTTGGATGGGGGAGAACTGGCTGGCTCTGCAAGCCCTGAGCAACTTCTTAACTGACCAGCAGCACCTCAGGCTTGTCTGGATTCAGCTTCAGGATATTGGCCCTCATCATCCCATTACCTTTGCCTGGTACCTATTCAGGAATTCCACAGAGCCCACCTGGCTTAGGCTTTAAGGAGAAACAGAGCTAGATGGCATCCACATATTGGTGACACTTCAGATCCCCAGATGACCTCTCCTGGCCCCTTTATGGAGATGTTAAATAGCATTCATGAACAGCATTATGGAACTAGAGATAGGACTCATAATGTAATGTAGAACACAGCAGAGCTTTGACTGTACTAAAGATGATGGTGTTTTGTTTGTTTATTATACTCATACTAAAAATTTTACCTCCCAGTGTGGCTCACAATAGTTCAACACTAATGTATAATACATTGAGGATACTTGGGTGTGGATACATGGATGTCAGTCTGTTGGCTTCTGGCAGCTGATGACAGACCAGGCAAAAGGAGCTGAAAATGGACAGTCTGGTAAGGAAGCCAGACCACAGAAGCTGCTGCCATCCCTGGCAGTTGGTGACATAGTCATAAGAACATAAGAGAAGCCATGTTGGATCAAGCCCATCCAGTCCAACACTCTGTGTCACCCAGTGGCCAAAACTGAGGTGCCATCAGGAAGTCCACCAATAGGGCTAGAACTCCAGAAGCCCCCCCACTGTTGCCCCCCAAGCACCAAGAATACAGAACATCACTTCCCCAGACACAGTGTTTCATCTATGCCTTGTGGCCATAGCCACTGATGGACCTCCGTTCCATATGTTTATCCAATCCCCTCTTGAAACTGCCTATGCTTGTAGTCACCACCACATCCAGTTTCTAAGCTTTTCCTTAGCGATTTCTTTGGATAGAATTTGGATCAAATGATTCATCATTAGGTCTGGAAATCTACAGTGCACAGACCAACAGTAAAATAATTCAAGTTTTCTCTAGACAGAGAGTCAGCATAGGCAAAGCCAAGGTGATAGATTTCCATTCTTTCTGTATAGTTTGGCTTTTGTCTTTAAAGGTCAAATAGGTTGGTGTTCCTATTAGCAATGCTTTGTGGGAGGTAAAAGGGTGAAACCCCTGTCTTGTGTAATGGCCCTGATCCAAATTGGGGCTCTGTGCAGCTGTAGTTTATCTTTTAAAGTTGAATGTAAATCTTTGGTCTCCGTCTCACCGAGGCTGACCGACACTTCTGATTTAGGCATCTAGCATGCCCATGGCTGCAATGTTGACTTCAAACAGGATCACCAGACTTGCTCAAGGAAGATTTCACTGCTCTTTTTTCTATAGAAGCCAGATAGCAGAGGAATATCATTTTGAACTATTTCCTTAGTAATATTTATCTCTTCATTTATTTTTTTCCCTCTTAGTCTCTGCCCTAGTTTACCTTATTCCTGCAAAATACCAATGTTTCCATGTTTGAAACCAAACATGTGCTTAAGCGTTTTATTGGATTATAGCCCACATTTTGTGTATTCAGTGTATCCGATACATCTCTAATAGGGTACAATGTATAATAGAATATGAAAGGCAGTGAATCATTCACTCTCTCTTTAATGACTATAAGACAGCTGAACTTGGTATAACTAGCAAATGAATAATAGTAGTTGTTGGCTATAGTCAGGCTACAGTCCTAAGAAAACTTTACTGGGAGTAAGCCCCATTGAATAAAATTGGCTTTATTTCTTAGTAAACCTGTTTAGGAGCTGTGGTGGCTCAGTGGTTAAGACGGTGAACTGCAGGCTGGAAGGTCGGTAGTTCAGCAGTTCAAGTCCCGAGTGCCGCATGATGGAGTGAGCTCCCGTCTCTAGTTCAAGCTTCTGCCAACCTAGCAGTTCAAAAGCAAGAAATTGCAAGTAGATAAATAGGTACCATTTCGGGGGGAAGGTAACAGCGTTCCGTGTGCCTTGACGTCTAGTCATGCCAGCCACATGACCATGGAAATGTCTTCGGATAGCGCTGGCACTTCGACTTGAAAACGGAGATGAGCACTGCAACCCTAGAGTCGGATTCAACTGGCTTTCAAGTGAGGGAAACCTTTACCTTTACCTAAACCTGTTTAGGATTTCTCTCTAAATTTTAAAACAGTCATTCAAGATTAAATCAGTTAATATTTTTCGATTATGAAGTGACCCTATTTGAAAGACGAATACTGCAAATTAGTGAAGAAAAACTGGATTGCTAATATGGCATATTACAGCAGAAAAAAGTTTCCCTGTTATAATGTTTCAAATACAATTTTAGGAGATTTCCATTAGCTAAGTAGGTATAAGAATTACTTGATATGATATAAAAATAACCATGCTAGCTCCAATCAAAAGTTTTCATGATTCAGCATTCTGTCTATTTACATTGACCAAACAGATGTCATGGAGAAGCCCACAAGCCAGGTGTGTGCAAAAGCAGCTGTGATAAAAAATTGATACAAAGTAATCCACATTTTTAATTAGCATGGACAATATATGCTGATCTTCCTAATGCAGTTTTATTGAACTGACTTTTTTTCAAGGGGAGTCTTAAAAATTGCAATGCATATAATGTGTTAAAATTATATTAAAAAGAGCTTCACTCATTCTAAATGTGGATAATATCATATATGCATTATATGCATTTTCTATGCACTTTATACTGTCCCACTAAGGCTACCAAAAACAGTCATCTAAATATAGTAATCTATTCTAGGCTCCAATTTAAAACACTGTGATTTTAAAAACACTGAGGACTGATATGGTTGACTTATCATAGGAGTTATATATTGCTGTTTACATGGAAAACTCAGGGCCAAAATACATATTATGTATGTTTGTTTGCATCGAGATTAATGACTTAAAAACCTCTCCATTGCTCCAGGTGGCTTCAAACAACACAAGGCTTCAAGCTTCCCTTCCATGCCATTTTTGCCAGTGGTAACAACCATGGAGGGCCTGTTTGTCCCTTCCTCAGGCTTCACATGTCCATCCCAGGATAGACAGAAACAGAAGAAAAGGCCACCAGCACCTCTATGGCTGTTTTTCCTGGCAAAAATTGCATAGGAGGGAAACTTGAAGCCCCTCTTCCCCTTTCACAGTGTTTGAAGCCGCACAGAATGATGGAAACATTTTTAACAGTAAGTCCCCACATGAACATGTGACTGAGGATGAGCTCCTGTGACCCAAGTTGTGTCAGACATGTCTGTTTTGGCCTTCATTTAAATTGGCAACATTACCATGAATCCTCAGGGATCATTGTCTTGTATCCTAAGTAGTATCAGCAGAATATGGATTTCCCCACATTCCTTCCTCTTCCTGCCAGGCAAGATTGTACTGACAGAAGACAAAGGAAAAGGCAATTTCCCCTCTTTCCTTCTCCTCACTTCATCCCTGTGACAAGTGCAGCTGTTCATCCATGCTGTTTCTGTGTTCCAGGAATGATATTTATGAGGGTGAAAAGAGACTACAACAGGGAGGACAAATGTGGGAAAATTTCACACCTTCCACTGGTGCTGTGTAGGATACAAATTACTATATATAGGTTCATCCTCATTTATATTGTATGTTAGCATACTGGATTAACACAGTAAGAACAAGTACATAGCCAGATGTGATTCAATAAGGATGGCTCCACTTTTCTGCCATATGTCTCACCACACAAGAATATGGGCCTGTACAGGCTGTCACAGATAAAATACAATAACACCTGACATGTCCAACCACAATCTAAATATTTTATTTTAGACTCAAAGTGTTTGTGACCATTACTGTTTCCCCCCTATAAGTTATGCACTAGTAATACAAGGCATAAATATTGCATATCTGGGCCCCTCATCAGGAGATCAGTTGTCTCATTACACGAGCAAGAAAAAGTCCTAAGTTTTTGTATGCAAGGAAAAAAGGAGGGAGCAAAAGTCTGAGTACATTCTGCCTGCTGAAATGATTTTTCTACAAAGGTGCACTGTCAGTGAAAAATCTGATTTGATTCCATGGCCATTCAGATATTGTGAGCTCAACATCAGATGAGTACAACACAGCCACTTTCAATAAAGCCTTGGGGATCCATAAGAAGCTGATTAAATTCAGTCACAAGCCAGATCCATCATCTGCATCCAGGTGCTGATTTTTTTTTCTGTTTCTGCTTCAGCAAAAAAAAATAATTATCTGAATTTCTCTTATAATCATTTCCCCGTTATGTTTTAGTGAGTGACTTCTTTTGTTTTCTCCAGTTTAATCGTGTCATAAAGTGTTCTTGTGGATAGGTGGTACACATCCCTGAAATTGCCATCATCATGTACCCAAAAAATGATAGGCCTTCAGTTGCTGTGACAGAAAGACAAACAAACAAACAAACACAAAATCTTTATTGGCATGAAAGCACAAAACATCATGGAAATACAGGAAAATACTAAGATGCATCAGTCACTTACAGTGACAGAAAGACAGGTTTAATATAAGCTATGCAGTGGGTATATGGCAATACTGTTAGAATACATGTGCACATATCTTCCAAGGGTTAAAAACATTTAAGATACTCTACAAAATAGAAACAGAGTGCCAAAGTGGTGGCTGTAAATAAGTGGTAGGAACACACTGTCAGCTAAGTGTTTATGTTGACATGCAAAGCATACATTCCTTGCAGTTCAACAGCTGCTCTGACCAGCTGTCTAGAGACTTCCTCCATCATCCTTTTTATACCTGCAAAATGTTAATCACTGCATACTTGCCGATGTATACTATTATGTGTATGTTTTACGTGCTGTCAAGTTACTTCTGATTTATGGAGACCCTATGAATTAATGACCTCCAAAATGTCCTATCATTAATAGCCTTGCTCAGGTCTCATAAACTGAAGGCATCAGCTTCCTTTATTGAGTCAATCCATCTCATGTTGGGTCTTCCTCTTTTCCCACTGCCTTCAGTTTTTCCTAACATCATTATTGTTTCTAGTGACTTTTTTCTTCTCATAATGTGACCAAAGTATGAGACCCGCTGCTTAGTCATTTTAGCTTCTACGGAAAAATCAGGCTTGATTGGATCTAGAACCCAATTATTTGTCTTTTTGGTGGTCCATGATAATCTGTAAAACTCTCCTCCAGCACCACATTTCAAATACATCAACTTTCTTCCTCTCAGGTTTCTTCATTGTCCAGCTTTCACACCCATGCATAGTAATAGGGAATACTGAAGTGTGAATTATCTTGATGTTGGTCATCAGCGACTCATCGTTACACTTAATGATCTTTTCTAACTTTTTCATGGCTGCCCTTCCCAGTGTCATTCTCCTTCTGATTTCTTGGTTGCAGTCTCCCTTTTGGTTGTTGATATGAGCCATAGAATAGAAAACAATTTCAATTCCTTCATCATCAGCCTAAATGTTGTAAAATTCCCTTGTAATCATTATTTTTGTCTACTCATATGTAATCCTGCTTCAGCACTTTCTGCTTTAGCCTTCATCAGTACTCCATATATTATAACAAAATAGTAAAAAAGAGTGGGGTGTAGATCTGACCATTTATAGTGCCATATTATGATCTTAATTCAGGAAAGGATAATTTGAGAGTATTGGGCCCCTTTCAGACAGCCTTTGTAATCCATTTCAGTAGCAGGTTGCTAATGGAGTTTTTGTGTCAGTTCAGACACAACCGTTTTAGCAACTGGCTGCTAACAGATTTTATTTACCTGTTCATACAAAGCTGCTTGCATCCCATTGGCAAAGCAGGGCTGAGCTGTTTTTGAGGGAAACTGCTTTTTTCCATTTTCACCTCTTCATTGTGCTTCTGAATTGCTGTGGTGTGCTATTTAAAATGTCCCTAGCGCATCCTAGAATGCCACTTTCCCCCCACCCTTTTTGGTATATGATCTTCTTTGCCCTTTCCTCCTGAACATTCTAAGTTGAGCACTATAGTGCTAAATCAGTATAGAACTTCAGTGTTACAGTGGCACAACTGAGATGCCTTGACTTCATTGAGAGACTGCCTGCCGGGTGTGTGTGTGTGGGGGGGAGCTGGGAGGCAGGTGCTGTTAACAACTGCTGGAAGTAGCCCAGTGGTGGCTGAGGCTAATTAGCAAAGGCCACTAAGGGGCGATGGCTGGCCAAGGGATTCCAGTGCTCCTGGGGAGGGAAAAGTATTGCGGTGGGACCAGGCAAAACTGGAAGGGAAGGGAAGGGAGACGTAGAAGGACTCGGTCCCCTTTCAGCCTGTGTCCCATCCCAAAGGTAGTAGGTAGTGGGGCTAAGATTATGGACACTGATAATGTGCAATGCCAGGTCCATAAATAATAAGACCACGGCCCTCTATGCTTTCTTGTCAGAACAGGATGCAGACCTGGCATGCGTGACTGAGACCTGGGTGCAAGATGGGGAGACCATAGCTCTCTCCGTTAGCTCCCTCCCAGTTAGCTCCCCCCATGTTTCCGGTCCTCCACCAATCCCACACTAAGGGGCAGGGGGGAATGGCTTTGTTCATTCGGGAGATTTACACTTTCAGAGCACTTCTGCCACCGAAGCTCATGGGCATAGAGTGTGCTGGCTTTGTATGGGAAGCTGGGGAGAGTTTGGCTGTTTGGTTGGTGTACCAACCACCCAACGCACTGACAAATAGTCTGCCATCCCTGCTGGAGGCCATATCAGGCTGGTCACTGGAGCACCCTAGACTGTTAGTCCTGGGTGACTTCAGTGTCCATGCCGATGACACGACCTCCACGCAGGCAATGGATCTGGTGCCATCCATGCGGTGCTAGGACTCTCCCAATATGTTACAGCACCCACTCACCAAGCAGGGCACACGCTCGATCTGATCGTCGGGGCAGGGGTTACAGTGGACTGCATTACAGCCACAGCCATTCCATGGTTGGACCACCGTGTTTTGAAGGCCCAAGTGAACGTGCCACCCCGATCCTGTTTGGGCGGTGAGCCTATTCTAGCTCACCTGCGGAGCCAAATGGACCCAATGTGGTTCCAAATGGCCCTGTGGGGCCTGATGCCCCCTGGCGGCTCGCTGGATGAGGTTGTTGAGGACTGGCAAAGCCGAGATCACTCCACGATGCTCTCTGTGCCCCCACTCAAAACTCACTCCATGGGATACACAGGAGCTGAGGGTGATGAAGTGGGAGCTTAGATGGCTAGAGAGACAGTGGCGACGCACTCGTGACGGTGCATCAAGAGCATCTTATAGGATATTTATGAGATCCTATGAGATGGCAGTCAAAGCTGCAAATTACTATTACTAGTACTATTATTAGAGATTACTATGCGGCCATGATTGCGTCTGCGAGCTCTCGCCCAGCTCAGTTATTTAGAACAATTTGGTCTCTCACAACTCTGCCACAGGGCAGACTAAACGATAAGGAATTGGAAATCAGCTGTGAGGCTTTTGCAAGCTATTTCGCAGATAAAGTCCTGTTGCTCTGCCATGACCTCCCTGCCACAGTTGAGACAGTCACAGAACTCGAGGCCCCATGTGCATCTTCTGGTCAAGTTCTGGATTATTTCAGTTCACTCAGTCTAGAGGAGGTTGACAAATTATTCTCAGCTGTTTGCCTGACCACTTGTAATCTCGATCCGTGCCTGTCATGGCTAATTAAAGCTAGCCATGATAGGTTGCAAGGTGCACTAAGGGAGATTATCAACAAGTCCCTCATAGACGGACTGTTCCCTAGTGCTCTGAAGGAGGCAGTGGTCCATCCCCTCCTAAAAAAAAATCTGTGAATCTGGCCGAATCAGCTAACTACCAGCTGGTATCCAATTTGCCCTATCTAGGCAAACTGATTGAGAAGGCGGTGGTGACTCAGCTGCAGGGTTTTTTGGCTGACACCTCCATATTAGATCCCTTCCAGTCCAGTTTCTGACCAGGCTATGGGACAGAGATGGCCCTGGTCGCCTTCACAGATGATCTCCAGAGGCATCTGGATTGGGGCAGTATGGCAGTGTTGTTGTGAGACCTGTCGGTGGTGTTCAACAGGGTCGACTATTAACTACTGACCCACCACCTCGCTGACTGCGGGATTCAGGGGTTTGCCTTGCAGTGGCTCTCCTCATTCCTGCAGGGTCGGGGACAAAGGGTGGCAGTTGGGAAACAGCTATCCTGAAGGCACCCGCTTATCTGTGGAGTGCCCCAAGGAGCGGTGCTCTCCCCAATGCTATTTAACATCTATACGTGCCCCCTTGCCCAGATTGCCCGGAGGTATGGACTGGGTTGTCACCAGTATGCTGATGACACCCAGCCAGCTCTATCTGTTGTTGGACAGCCAGTCAGACTCTAGTCTGGGAGAGCTGGACCTGGCGTTGAAAGTTGTGGCTGGTTGGTTAAGACTGAGTCGATTGAAATTGAATCCGACGAAGATGGAGGTCCTGTGCCTGAGTTGGAGTGGACCAAGGTTACGGATCCCACTCCTGATCTTCGATGGGGTGCCATTGGTGCCAGCGCTGGAGGTTAGGAGCTTGGGAGTGCTCCTGGATGCCTCCTTAATGATGGAGGCCCAGGTAGCAGCCACTGCTAAGTTGGCCTTCTACCACCTAGCTGATTAGGCGGTTGGTTCCCTTTCTTGAATGCAATGATCTAGCAACAGTGATCCATGCAATGATCACCTTGAGATTGGACTACTGCAATGCTCTCTACATGAGGCTGCCCTTGTCTCAAATCTGGAAGCTGCAGCTGGTGCAGAATGCAGCAGCGAGGCTGTTGTGTCTTCCTGTGCGGGAATACATCCAGCCTGCCCTGAAAGTGCTGCACTGGCTGCCTATAGCATACCGGATTTGGTTCAAGGTGCTGGTTCTTACCTTTAAAGCCCTATATGGTCAGGGACCTACTTACCTAAGGGACCGCCTTTCCCCACATGTTCCTCAGAGAGCACTAAGATTGGGATCCCAAAATCGCCTGGTCCTCCCGGGCCCTAAAGAAGCCAGGCTGGATGCAACAAGGGCCAGGGTCTTCTCTGTGGCGGACCCTTACTGGTGGAATGAGTTCCTGGAGGACATCAGGGCCCTGTGGGACCTTTTACAGTTCCACAGGGCCTGTAAACCGGAGCTCTTTCACCAGACCTTCAACTAGGGTGCCACCGTTAATATCTTGGCCCTGGACCTAACAACATGAGCAGCAGCACCAACAGCCTGGCAGGAACCTGGACTATGGTGGTACGTGACCACTTTAAATGCTGACAGAACGACGCCATCTGCTACTAACATCTGGTTGGAATGTGTATGATTTTATATATTGTGATTTCAATTAATCTATGTTTTATTATATGTCAGTGTTTTAATAGACATATTGATATATGTATAGTGTAATCCACCCTGAGTCTGCCCAGCAGGAACTTATTAGCATAATAGGCCACACCCAACAGCGGAATCTCATTCGCATATTAGGCCACATGACTGACAGCACAGCTTATTAGCATATCAGGCCACACCCCCATGCCTTCCCTTGGCTTGCTTGGGCACCCCGTGGCTGTGCGGAGCCTGGGCAAACTGGCCCTTGGACAGGCCAGGAAAGGCACAGGGAGGCATTTAAATGCCTCCCCGATCCTTCCAGGGGCCCCCCAACCCGCCCACCTTGGAGTGGCTGGGGGGGGGCGCTCTCCAGGCCTTCCCTCTGTAGCCACGCACGCAGAAGTTTTGGCTGTAGTGAGCGTGGCCAACTCTGAAGCCAGCTGGAACTCCATTCCTGTGCGTTCCTGCCCAAAAACAGCCCTGAATTTAATGAATAAATAAATAAATAAATTGGTTTAGCACTATAGCGCTCAATTTAGAACGTTCAAAGGGCAAGGAAGATTGTGCACGAGGGGAAGCAGTTTAAAATGACCATAGTTCTTCAAAGACGGCTCATTAATGGGATTAAGTTTGCTGTATGAAACCCCCATCCCTGTATCGCTTTACTCGAAACTGGGCCAACAACGGATCACATCCAGTTAAGAACAGTAATGTGAAAGGGGCTTTGGACACAGTCTTATAACTGAAAATACTCACCTGTGATGTTGAGTCTGCTGACAAGACAATGATACTGTTGCTTTATTGTTTCAGAAGAGCAGCCAGTTATTAACGATGTTTTCCAAGAGGAATCTGAATCAATCCCAGAATACACTGCTGAGGAAGAGCGAGAAGACAACAGGTTATGGAGAACAGTTGTCATTGGAGACCAGGAGCAGAGGATTGACATGAAAGCCATAGAACCTTATAAAAAGGTCATTTCTCATGGAGGTAGGGGGAAAATCTAAATTGATTTTTAAAAGGGAATGGAATAAAGAAGCAATTTCAAAACAGATGAAATATACTTTGTGTAACTATTTCTCTGTTCAAGGAGCCAACCTTCGAACAAGCTTCTTTTTAAAAGGAACAGGCCTGGATCTAAAGGGCTGTGCATGGAGTTCCACATGCCCATTGCAAAGTTCTCTACAGTATTTCAGTAACGTGTTTACTATATGAAGTAGTCTTACACTCCACTTAGGAAAGTTGGAAGCCTTCCTCCATGTTTCCTCCAACTTAAGTGGAGGAAAGTTTCAAATTTTCCCAAGTGGGGTGGTAGGATATAAGCCAGTATTCATAGTACATCCCTAATGGCTGAACACCACATGTACAGTCACTTACTTTGATTGGCGCTCAAGTTATTTCCTGTTGTCTGCATGCAAAAATAGCTAACCTTACTCTAGCAACCTGAGAACCTTTTAAACATTCAGCTTTCTCATGTCTGCACTTGGCAGTTCTTAAAAGTTAGGCCTAACGTTTCATTCAAGATGATACAGGAGGCAATACATTTAGTCTGGAACAGTTTCACAGACTTCAATGGAGCACAGACTATACTAATTGAGGACTAAAACTGTATTAAACATTATGTTGTCGAAGGCTTTCACAGCCAGAGTTCATTAGTTGCTGTAGATTTTACAGGTTGTGTGGCCATGGTCTTGGCATTGTAGAACCTGACGTTTTGCCAGTAGCTGTGACTGGCATCCTCAGAGCTTTAACACAGAAAGATGGAGTACTCTCTGTGTCAAGGTGAGAAGAAAATTACCTGCCTACCAAAAGAAAATGGTAGGCAGGTAATTTTCTTCTCACCTTGAGACAGAAAGTACTCCATCTTGCTGTGTTATACCTCGGAGGATGCCAGTTACAGCTACTGGCGAAACGTCAGGTTC